>NC_139242.1:77764056-78008036 GCF_977018435.1 Lepisma saccharinum | reverse complement strand
AAACAGATTTTTCCTAAGTCTTACTGTTTCCAAGATAACCCCACTTCCGGTTGCTATTTTGGATTTCTGAACATAGGTTCTATTTATATTTTTTCTCACGTATAGGTGTACCTGATGAATCTGCAAACAGATTTTTCCTAAGTCTTACAGTTTCCAAGATAACCCTACTTCCGGTCGCCATTTTGGATTTCCGAACATAGGTTCTATTCATATTTTACTTACATATAGGCTTACGTGACGAATCCGCAAACAGATTTTTTCTAAGTCTTACCGTTTCTAAGATAACCCCACTTCCGGTTGCCATTTTGGATTTCCAAGCATAGGTTTTTTTCATATTTTATTTACATATAGGCGTACATGACGAATTCGCAAACAGATTTTTCCTAAGTCTCACCGTTTCTAAGATAACTAGTAGTGCAGTTTAGAGAGTTCACGGACCGAAAATGAGGCTCGGTGAGGCTCGGTGAGGCTCGCCAAACCTCAAAAACCCACTTTCTCTCCACGTTCCGCGCCTTATTTATTGCGCTGACGATGTTTCACAGTGTAGAAAACAGCACCAAAACATCAAAAACTCATTTTGATTATTTGGAGCTCACCAAAACCTCAAAAACTTATTTTTATTAATTGAGGTTCACCAAACCTCAAAAACTCTTATTTTTTTTCTATGTTTAGCGCCTTATTTATTGCGCTGACACAACGTGATGAGTAAATAATGCAGTCTCTTATTCTTGAAGGATGAATGCACCTTATCGTAATTTTCCAAGCCCCGGTCAAATGTTTGTATATCGTGACCTTTGTAAACCTCTCTCTCGGGAACGATGTGCCACACATACACGCGCGCGCGTGCCTATATTGTGACGCAAACAAACAAACAAATAATATTTTTTTTTTAAGATTCCTGGCCCCTAACCCTACTTCCGGTCGCTATTTTGGATTTCCGAGCATAGGTTCTATTCATATTTTACTTACATATAGGTGTACGTGATGAATCCGCAAACAGATTTTTCCTAAGTCTTACCGTTTCCAAGATAACCCCACTTCCGGTCGCCATTTTGGATTTCCGATCATAGCTTCTATTCATATTTTTTCTCACATATAGGTGTACGTGATGAATCACCAAACAGATTCTTCCTAAGTCTTACCGTTTCCAAGATAATCCTACTTCTGGTTGCTATTTTGGATTTCCGAGCATAGGTTCTATTCATATTTTTTCTCACATGTAGGCGTACGTGATGAATCCGCAAACAGATTTTTCCTAAGTCATGAATTGGAGGGTTCTATGGCAACCTATATTAATTCTCGTAAGAGAACAGAAAACACAAAAAAACAACAAAAAAAAAGAATACTGTGGTCACTACAACAAATAGTCTTCTTCAACCCCTATCTAACAAACCAAAAAAATCATCATCCTAACTAGAACCATGTAACTAACATTGTGATGACTCATATTAAGTACCTCTTAATTGTATTACTTATAAGGGTATACTTATAAGCATATATACTCTATAAAAGTATATGAAACAGGTGGTTTCAATACGGTTCGCGCTTTTATTATATAAGACGGCATATACTGCAGATCAGTCAGTCTCGTGAGAGCAGCCGAAGAGTACGGATGTTCTGTTGCAGTGCTTCTTGGTTTTTGTAAAAATAATAGGTATTTAATTTTCTTTGAAGCCACATACCATCTATTATTTCAAGTTCAAAGGTGTTTCACGTGGTTTTTCATAGTAATTTCGACCAGATTGAATTTTGACGTGATCGTGTATTTTCTATTTCACCTCAAGAAATTCTATATAAATAACATACCTGAAAAATTGTATCGCTATATACTAGACTTTTTGATTTCTGTGATTTTCGAAAAAGCAATGGCATCCACCACCAGTTTCAATTGTAAAAATGATAAAACTGAATGTGTTACTTGTGGGAAGCTAATCTCAAGGAACAATTTATCGGTACACAGGGCAAGATGTGGCGAAACAGGTTCGAGAATTAATCGTTCGTTACCTTCTAAGCCTTGTGCTCGATGCGGAAAAATGATTAGCATTGCAAATTTAAGTAAACACCTCAAAATTTGCAAACCATCGACCGAACAAGGAACATTGAAAAGAAAAATCGATGATCCAGGAACCGAAGCTTCCACTTCCAAGCAAATTAAATTATCCAATGAACGCAAACCAATTAGATCTGCATTCAACGACCAACTCCAGGATTTTTCAATTAAGTCAGAACCAGGCCGTGACATCCTTAGTTTCTTGGACGAAACGAAAACACCTGTACTAAATATTTTGAAAGATAAACTTGAAAACAACTCTATAAAAGTATATGTTGTTCTGTTTTCCGAATACGAGAAAGTCGATGGCACAACGAGTATTTTTTATCATTGTACAAAAAATCAGACTCTTTATTTTGCTGACGTTGAAAATTTGGACAACTTCTATTATAAAGTTTCCAACGAGCTGGTTAAGAAACACGACGATTTCGAGGCTAAAGGGTCGGGATGGTCTTTGTGTGGAAGTCCTCACACGTTAACTGTTTACGTGAATCGATTCTCGCCTCTTCGAGCTTCCAGCTACGTTCCTCTTCCACCGAACATTCAACACAAGAGGGCTGTGTTAAATATACAGAACAGCGATAACAAGTGTTTTCTCTGGTGTGTGTTGGCTGCACTGCATCCTGTTTATTGCAAAAATAATCCAGAACGGATTTATCATTACAAGCAATACGAGTCCGAATTTGAAAGTGTAATGTCTGACATCGAATACCCGGTGACATTGTCGGATATAACAAAGTTCGAAAATCGTACAGGAAAACGCATCGCTATTAATGTGTATTCCTTCACGTCAGATAAATATCTCGTGCACCCTGTCAGGATAAGCGATATCGACGATGACGATGCTTGTGTAATAAATCTTCTTCTTATTTCCAACGAGGATGATCATCACTACACGCTAATTCGTTCTCTATCACGTTTGGTCAGAAGTCAAACTACCAAGTATGCAAACAACATCGAAGTTTGCCCGAGATGCCTAACCACGTTCGACGATCGAAAACAACTCAATTATCGAAATTACACCGGACGTCAAATTGCTATCGAGAAACTTGCCGAACATAAAATTTATTGCGGTGACAACAGACCGGCTAGAATGTTGATGCCCGAAACGAACGAAGTCGAAGAATTCAAAATGCACAAGGCATTGTTGGAACATCCCGCAATCATCGTCGCAGATTTCGAGGCGTTCCTCAAACCACTCTCCTACTGCGAACCGGATCCTGAAATTTCCTCCACAACGCCGTACCAGCTTCATCAACCTAATAGTTTCGGCTATGTTGTTGTGCGACGTGATAAAATGAATGAAGCATATATATACCGCGGGCCAAATGCAATCGAACACTTCCTGGAAAAAATGATGGAGGAGGTTGAGGTAATTGGTAGCGTACTGCTTACATCAAAACCGATGGCACCTTTAACTGAAAATGAACTTCAAAATTACAATTCCACTGAGGTGTGTCCGGTATGTGATCAAAGTTTCACTGATGAGAACAAAAAAATATTCCACCACGATCATTTCAGCGGAAACTACATAGGTGGAATTTGCAACACGTGCAATCTTAAAATCCAGAAACCTAAATTCATCCCCATATTCTTTCACAACGGAAGCGGATATGATTTTCACCACCTGGTGAGACATCTTGGCTACGATCCGAAACGTATAGGTGTCTTGGCCGAGAATGAAGAACGCTACATTAGTCTCAGCAAGCAAGTGTCGATTCCGGAACGAAAAATACAATCGAGATGCGCTTCCTGGATTCGTATAGATTTCTCTCTGCAAGTCTGGATGCTTTAGCGAACAAACTCACCGACGATCAATTTAAAATAACTGTAGCTAGTTTTCCCAACGTAGACATAGAACTCGTTAGACGTAAAGGGATTTATCCTTACGAATACGTTAGTGATGGTTCTAAATTTAACGACGACGCTCTCCCACTTCCAAGAGAATTTTACAGCAGACTCAGAGAGAAAGGAATCACGGACGAAGAATACCAACACGCGCAACTCATGTGGGAGAAATTAGGATGTAGGACACTCGGAGACTACCACGATGCCTACTTAAAATTAGACGTGACGATACTCGCGGATGTTTTTCAAGCGTTCAGGAAAACGGCAACGAATATTTATAAATTAGATCCAGCGTATTTCTACAGTCTACCGGGATTAGCGTGGTCGGCAATGTTATTCCAGACAAAGGTCAAGCTGGAACTGATATCGGACGTTGACATGTTGCTATTTATCGAAAGAGGGATACGAGGTGGAATGGTGCAATGCGTACAGAGACATGCAAAAGCTAATAACGTACACATGAAAGAAAATTACGATTCAAATCGAGCATCGAATTACATCTTCTACGCCGATGTTAATAATCTCTACGGACATGCCATGGTACAGAAACTTCCTTACGGGGGATTCGAATGGTTAGATCCCACTTCGATAGATATTATTCGTTTCGACGATAGCGAGTGTGGTTTCTTCGCAGAGGTAGATCTCCAATTCTCCGACCACCTGCACGACACGTTTTCGGATTTGCCTCCGACTCCCGAAATCAAATGTCCACCCGACTCGGTTCAAGACAAGCTTTTGTTAACATTGGACCCTAAACAGAGATACGTCGTCCACTACAAGAATCTCCGGTTTTTGATTGGGAAGGGTGTTCAGATAGTAAATGTTAGAAGAATACTAAAGTTTAAACATTCCACGTGGTTAAGATCTTACATAGAAACTAACACACAACATAGAACAGCTGCCACTTCCGATTTAGACAAGGATTTTTTTAAATTAATGAACAATGCGGTGTACGGAAAGACCATGGAGAATGTTAGAAAGCACGTAGACGTGAAATTAATTTCCGATAAGAATAAATGTCGGAAGTGGATAGCCGATCCTAGATTCAAGTCGAGAAAAATTTACAACGAGAATTTGGCACTTTTCAATCTAGATATAAAATTGATGAAATTCAGAAAACCAATTTACGTTGGCGCAACGGTTCTCGACTTGTCGAAACTTTACATGTTCGAATTTCATTACGGACGTGATGAAACCCTTCTACAATGATAAGATATCACTTTTGTACACGGACACCGACAGCTTCATTTACAGCATACAAACACCTAACCTATACGAAGACATAAAAAATCCTTCCATGCTCGAGTATTTCGATACTTCTGCGTATCCTCAACCCAACAGATTTGGAATTCCATCTCGTAACAAAAAAGTCCTAGGTAAACTGAAAGATGAATGTAACGGTGATATTATTGTCGAGTTCGCGGGTTTGCGTTCGAAGATGTATGCCATGAGAACAGAGAGTAGCGTCACGAAGAAAGCAAAAGGTGTGGGCAAGAATACGGTGGAGAACAAACTCACCTTCTACGATTACATCGATTGCCTTTACTCACAATCGACGATACTAAGTATAGAACAAAGAATCCAAAGTGTAGACCATGTGATTACAACAAACGAAGTTAGGAAAGTAGCATTAGATCCGCATGACGATAAAAGATGTATTTTGTCTTGTGGAATCCACACGTTGCCTTGGGGACACTATTGTTTAGAAATCAGTAAAAATTGTAGGCAATGCAAATGAAAAAAAAAACTTTAACTGTCTCACATACACAATAAATAACTAGCAAGGACAATGAATTTCTTTGGTTTCCGAAAGCAAACAATGGAGACTGTACACCGCACGGTAGATCATGAATTTCTACCTTCCATGTTATCTAAACTCAACGGCCTGTTGATCAATCAATTTTTGGAACGCTGCTCTTCTTGCTGGAACAGTGACGATTTCGGATTCGCGACAATCGACATGACGAGGAAACCCAACGACGGAAAATACAGAAACAAAATCAACGACTTTCTAAACGTTGCAACGTTGTGAGAAACGTTTCTCACAACGTTGCAACGTTTAGAAAGTCGTTGATTTTGTTTCTGTATTTTCCGTCGTTGGGTTTCCTCGTCATGTCGATTGTCGCGAATCCGAAATCGTCACTGTTCCAGCAAGAAGAGCAGCGTTCCAAAAATTGATTGATCAACAGGCCGTTGAGTTTAGATAACATGGAAGGTAGAAATTCATGATCTACCGTGCGGTGTACAGTCTCCATTGTTTGCTTTCGGAAACCAAAGAAATTCATTGTCCTTGCTAGTTATTTATTGTGTATGTGAGACAGTTAAAGTTTTTTTTTTCATTTGCATTGCCTACAATTTTTACTGATTTCTAAACAATAGTGTCCCCAAGGCAACGTGTGGATTCCACAAGACAAAATACATCTTTTATCGTCATGCGGATCTAATGCTACTTTCCTAACTTCGTTTGTTGTAATCACATGGTCTACACTTTGGATTCTTTGTTCTATACTTAGTATCGTCGATTGTGAGTAAAGGCAATCGATGTAATCGTAGAAGGTGAGTTTGTTCTCCACCGTATTCTTGCCCACACCTTTTGCTTTCTTCGTGACGCTACTCTCTGTTCTCATGGCATACATCTTCGAACGCAAACCCGCGAACTCGACAATAATATCACCGTTACATTCATCTTTCAGTTTACCTAGGACTTTTTTGTTACGAGATGGAATTCCAAATCTGTTGGGTTGAGGATACGCAGAAGTATCGAAATACTCGAGCATGGAAGGATTTTTTATGTCTTCGTATAGGTTAGGTGTTTGTATGCTGTAAATGAAGCTGTCGGTGTCCGTGTACAAAAGTGATATCTTATCATTGTAGAAGGGTTTCATCACGTCGTAATGAAATTCGAACATGTAAAGTTTCGACAAGTCGAGAACCGTTGCGCCAACGTAAATTGGTTTTCTGAATTTCATCAATTTTATATCTAGATTGAAAAGTGCCAAATTCTCGTTGTAAATTTTTCTCGACTTGAATCTAGGATCGGCTATCCACTTCCGACATTTATTCTTATCGGAAATTAATTTCACGTCTACGTGCTTTCTAACATTCTCCATGGTCTTTCCGTACACCGCATTGTTCATTAATTTAAAAAAATCCTTGTCTAAATCGGAAGTGGCAGCTGTTCTATGTTGTGTGTTAGTTTCTATGTAAGATCTTAACCACGTGGAATGTTTAAACTTTAGTATTCTTCTAACATTTACTATCTGAACACCCTTCCCAATCAAAAACCGGAGATTCTTGTAGTGGACGACGTATCTCTGTTTAGGGTCCAATGTTAACAAAAGCTTGTCTTGAACCGAGTCGGGTGGACATTTGATTTCGGGAGTCGGAGGCAAATCCGAAAACGTGTCGTGCAGGTGGTCGGAGAATTGGAGATCTACCTCTGCGAAGAAACCACACTCGCTATCGTCGAAACGAATAATATCTATCGAAGTGGGATCTAACCATTCGAATCCCCCGTAAGGAAGTTTCTGTACCATGGCATGTCCGTAGAGATTATTAACATCGGCGTAGAAGATGTAATTCGATGCTCGATTTGAATCGTAATTTTCTTTCATGTGTACGTTATTAGCTTTTGCATGTCTCTGTACGCATTGCACCATTCCACCTCGTATCCCTCTTTCGATAAATAGCAACATGTCAACGTCCGATATCAGTTCCAGCTTGACCTTTGTCTGGAATAACATTGCCGACCACGCTAATCCCGGTAGACTGTAGAAATACGCTGGATCTAATTTATAAATATTCGTTGCCGTTTTCCTGAACGCTTGAAAAACATCCGCGAGTATCGTCACGTCTAATTTTAAGTAGGCATCGTGGTAGTCTCCGAGTGTCCTACATCCTAATTTCTCCCACATGAGTTGCGCGTGTTGGTATTCTTCGTCCGTGATTCCTTTCTCTCTGAGTCTGCTGTAAAATTCTCTTGGAAGTGGGAGAGCGTCGTCGTTAAATTTAGAACCATCACTAACGTATTCGTAAGGATAAATCCCTTTACGTCTAACGAGTTCTATGTCTACGTTGGGAAAACTAGCTACAGTTATTTTAAATTGATCGTCGGTGAGTTTGTTCGCTAAAGCATCCAGACTTGCAGAGAGAAATCTATACGAATCCAGGAAGCGCATCTCGATTGTATTTTTCGTTCCCGGAATCGACACTTGCTTGCTGAGACTAATGTAGCGTTCTTCATTCTCGGCCAAGACACCTATACGTTTCGGATCGTAGCCAAGATGTCTCACCAGGTGGTGAAAATCATATCCGCTTCCGTTGTGAAAGAATATGGGGATGAATTTAGGTTTCTGGATTTTAAGATTGCACGTGTTGCAAATTCCACCTATGTAGTTTCCGCTGAAATGATCGTGGTGGAATATTTTTTTGTTCTCATCAGTGAAACTTTGATCACATACCGGACACACCTCAGTGGAATTGTAATTTTGAAGTTCATTTTCAGTTAAAGGTGCCATCGGTTTTGATGTAAGCAGTACGCTACCAATTACCTCAACCTCCTCCATCATTTTTTCCAGGAAGTGTTCGATTGCATTTGGCCCGCGGTATATATATGCTTCATTCATTTTATCACGTCGCACAACAACATAGCCGAAACTATTAGGTTGATGAAGCTGGTACGGCGTTGTGGAGGAAATTTCAGGATCCGGTTCGCAGTAGGAGAGTGGTTTGAGGAACGCCTCGAAATCTGCGACGATGATTGCGGGATGTTCCAACAATGCCTTGTGCATTTTGAATTCTTCGACTTCGTTCGTTTCGGGCATCAACATTCTAGCCGGTCTGTTGTCACCGCAATAAATTTTATGTTCGGCAAGTTTCTCGATAGCAATTTGACGTCCGGTGTAATTTCGATAATTGAGTTGTTTTCGATCGTCGAACGTGGTTAGGCATCTCGGGCAAACTTCGATGTTGTTTGCATACTTGGTAGTTTGACTTCTGACCAAACGTGATAGAGAACGAATTAGCGTGTAGTGATGATCATCCTCGTTGGAAATAAGAAGAAGATTTATTACACAAGCATCGTCATCGTCGATATCGCTTATCCTGACAGGGTGCACGAGATATTTATCTGACGTGAAGGAATACACATTAATAGCGATGCGTTTTCCTGTACGATTTTCGAACTTTGTTATATCCGACAATGTCACCGGGTATTCGATGTCAGACATTACACTTTCAAATTCGGACTCGTATTGCTTGTAATGATAAATCCGTTCTGGATTATTTTTGCAATAAACAGGATGCAGTGCAGCCAACACACACCAGAGAAAACACTTGTTATCGCTGTTCTGTATATTTAACACAGCCCTCTTGTGTTGAATGTTCGGTGGAAGAGGAACGTAGCTGGAAGCTCGAAGAGGCGAGAATCGATTCACGTAAACAGTTAACGTGTGAGGACTTCCACACAAAGACCATCCCGACCCTTTAGCCTCGAAATCGTCGTGTTTCTTAACCAGCTCGTTGGAAACTTTATAATAGAAGTTGTCCAAATTTTCAACGTCAGCAAAATAAAGAGTCTGATTTTTTGTACAATGATAAAAAATACTCGTTGTGCCATCGACTTTCTCGTATTCGGAAAACAGAACAACATATACTTTTATAGAGTTGTTTTCAAGTTTATCTTTCAAAATATTTAGTACAGGTGTTTTCGTTTCGTCCAAGAAACTAAGGATGTCACGGCCTGGTTCTGACTTAATTGAAAAATCCTGGAGTTGGTCGTTGAATGCAGATCTAATTGGTTTGCGTTCATTGGATAATTTAATTTGCTTGGAAGTGGAAGCTTCGGTTCCTGGATCATCGATTTTTCTTTTCAATGTTCCTTGTTCGGTCGATGGTTTGCAAATTTTGAGGTGTTTACTTAAATTTGCAATGCTAATCATTTTTCCGCATCGAGCACAAGGCTTAGAAGGTAACGAACGATTAATTCTCGAACCTGTTTCGCCACATCTTGCCCTGTGTACCGATAAATTGTTCCTTGAGATTAGCTTCCCACAAGTAACACATTCAGTTTTATCATTTTTACAATTGAAACTGGTGGTGGATGCCATTGCTTTTTCGAAAATCACAGAAATCAAAAAGTCTAGTATATAGCGATACAATTTTCAGGTATGTTATTTATATAGAATTTCTTGAGGTGAAATAGAAAATACACGATCACGTCAAAATTCAATCTGGTCGAAATTACTATGAAAAACCACGTGAAACACCTTTGAACTTGAAATAATAGATGGTATGTGGCTTCAAAGAAAATTAAATACCTATTATTTTTACAAAAACCAAGAAGCACTGCAACAGAACATCCGTACTCTTCGGCTGCTCTCACGAGACTGACTGATCTGCAGTATATGCCGTCTTATATAATAAAAGCGCGAACCGTATTGAAACCACCTGTTTCATATACTTTTATAGAGTATATATGCTTATAAGTATACCCTTATAAGTAATACAATTAAGAGGTACTTAATATGAGTCATCACAATGTTAGTTACATGGTTCTAGTTAGGATGATGATTTTTTTGGTTTGTTAGATAGGGGTTGAAGAAGACTATTTGTTGTAGTGACCACAGTATTCTTTTTTTTTTGTTGTTTTTTTTGTGTTTTCTGTTCTCTTACGAGAATTAATATAGGTTGCCATAGAACCCTCCAATTCATGACTTAGGAAAAATCTGTTTGCGGATTCATCACGTACGCCTACATGTGAGAAAAAATATGAATAGAACCTATGCTCGGAAATCCAAAATAGCAACCAGAAGTAGGATTATCTTGGAAACGGTAAGACTTAGGAAGAATCTGTTTGGTGATTCATCACGTACACCTATATGTGAGAAAAAATATGAATAGAAGCTATGATCGGAAATCCAAAATGGCGACCGGAAGTGGGGTTATCTTGGAAACGGTAAGACTTAGGAAAAATCTGTTTGCGGATTCATCACGTACACCTATATGTAAGTAAAATATGAATAGAACCTATGCTCGGAAATCCAAAATAGCGACCGGAAGTAGGGTTAGGGGCCAGGAATCTTAAAAAAAAAATATTATTTGTTTGTTTGTTTGCGTCACAATATAGGCACGCGCGCGCGTGTATGTGTGGCACATCGTTCCCGAGAGAGAGGTTTACAAAGGTCACGATATACAAACATTTGACCGGGGCTTGGAAAATTACGATAAGGTGCATTCATCCTTCAAGAATAAGAGACTGCATTATTTACTCATCACGTTGTGTCAGCGCAATAAATAAGGCGCTAAACATAGAAAAAAAATAAGAGTTTTTGAGGTTTGGTGAACCTCAATTAATAAAAATAAGTTTTTGAGGTTTTGGTGAGCTCCAAATAATCAAAATGAGTTTTTGATGTTTTGGTGCTGTTTTCTACACTGTGAAACATCGTCAGCGCAATAAATAAGGCGCGGAACGTGGAGAGAAAGTGGGTTTTTGAGGTTTGGCGAGCCTCACCGAGCCTCACCGAGCCTCATTTTCGGTCCGTGAACTCTCTAAACTGCACTACTAGTTATCTTAGAAACGGTGAGACTTAGGAAAAATCTGTTTGCGAATTCGTCATGTACGCCTATATGTAAATAAAATATGAAAAAAACCTATGCTTGGAAATCCAAAATGGCAACCGGAAGTGGGGTTATCTTAGAAACGGTAAGACTTAGAAAAAATCTGTTTGCGGATTCGTCACGTAAGCCTATATGTAAGTAAAATATGAATAGAACCTATGTTCGGAAATCCAAAATGGCGACCGGAAGTAGGGTTATCTTGGAAACTGTAAGACTTAGGAAAAATCTGTTTGCAGATTCATCAGGTACACCTATACGTGAGAAAAAATATAAATAGAACCTATGTTCAGAAATCCAAAATAGCAACCGGAAGTGGGGTTATCTTGGAAACAGTAAGACTTAGGAAAAATCTGTTTGGGGATTCATCATATACACCTATACGTAAAAAAAAATATAAATAAAACCAATAGTGTTCGGAAGTCATGCAGGTTTGGACGTGACGACGCAGTTCAATAACATAGGTTAGACCAAGAAAAAAAACCTTGGTGATTTTATTTCGAGTAAAATGTTGGCAACACTGCGAGAAAATAAGACTTATGTCTTACAAAAACAAACTATTAAGTCCAGCCTCACCAAGCCTCACTTCGAGCCTCACTTTCGGTTGCAGCTCTGTCTTTATGGTTCTACTCTAAAATAGGTCAAAGCACGTAGAGGCTCTCGTGTAGTTTAGCACAAAAAAAAAATAAATAGGTTAAGTTATATCACGTAAGATCGTGGCATTCGTACCAAGTACGAGTGGGAAAAAAAAATAGGAAATTTTACAAAAACATCACTAAACGCTAAAACATCGACAAAAATTTGTCAAAATATGTCAAAAACTGATTTTCAATTGATAAAAAAAAAGCTACAAATGCATACCTACCAAGTATGAGTGGGAAAAAAATGAGAAGCGGTGAAAATTGCACTAAAAAATCGTCAAACGCTAAAACATCGACAAAAAATTGTCAAAATATGTCAAAAAATAATATTCAATTGATAAAAAAAAACAATACCTACTAAGTATGACTTTGAAACAATCAATATACACTACTAAGCATGTTGGTAAGAACAATGTTTCATAACTGCTCTGCTTCGTCGAACAGCTATTTCGGAAATTCCAGACATCATTTTGGTCTCATTGTTCCCAGTGGACATTTGTCACCCATTCGACTCTCGATGGCGTCTTCGGACAGCTTTTACGAGTCGAGACAACTTCGTGGTCGTACCAAACGAAACTAAATAGCATTTTTTGTCGGTTTCTAGTGCTGATAGTAAACATTCGTCAACAACCTGCTTTGTTCCACTTTTGGAACCGGTTAAGGCTGAATTACTTTCGGCAAACGAGAGATTTCAAGAATGTAGAATTTCATAAAGGACCTCATGTTTCACTTTCCGAACATATATCAGAGCCCAAGGGCATATATGTTATCTCCTCAAGGATGTAGAAGTAACTTTGCAATTAGGTTTCTTATTGTATGGTTTGAGGGGTACCTGCAAGGTTCTTCTCATTCATCCATGGGGCGATTGAATATTAACTACAATAAAACTATACAGAAAGTACTAACTGCTTACTGAGTATGCGTCAGACACGTTTGGTAAAGTTTGTTTGAATTTAATTTATCTTCGGCAATTGACTGGACAATTCGATAGCCCTATCCTCTACGTCTTTTTTACTCTTACGGCGGCCGGTCCTAGTTCTGGCAAGGAAAGTGGAGCGGCGATTACGGCGCTGCAGTGGCGCCGAGAGTTACGACGCGGCAGGAAGAAGTACTACGTGAACCTCCTTCTACTGGCTGCTGCGTTTCTTATCGTGCATGATTGGTCGCTTCCCCACCTCCCTTGCCAGCATTGGGATCGGCCGCCGTAACAGTAGAAAAGACCTTCTTTAACTCACCTCGTAAATAGAATATATAGTTATAAAATGTGTGAGGATCATAAAAAAAGTTTATTTATTTTTTTGATATTTAATAATTCATTTTTCTCCATCTGTTTGCCCTTTTGAGATAGCATATTTCTTGCATTCCTTATCTGCCTCTTTGACTACTCGTGACGATGAGCATGAGTGATGGGCAAAAAACTGAGAAAACCATGAAGTGACCTTCTACACCCACATACATAAGTGCACAGTGGCGGCGATTGGGTTCTAAAACGGGGTGCAAGGTGCCAAAACTAGGCGGGTAAGGACAGTTTACTCTCCTTTCACTTTCAGTATAGTGAGGGAGCAAAATTTGGAAAAAGTAGGGGGAGGGCAATTGCCCCCCTCGTCCCCCATAATCGACGCCCCTGTAGTGCACTTAATGTCCTGGTCCCTTTACAATAAACCAGGACATCAATTCTCATTATTTTGGTTTCCCTGTTTTTGAGTGTTAAGCTGCGTATTCATTAATATCATTTGACAAATTTATACTAGTTTTTCAAAGAAAATATAAATCAAAATATTGTTTTACCTGCTATCAGGTTTGTTTTGTGCTGCACAACAAAAACTCTGTTTACAAGATAGATTAAAATTAAAATTTATTGTACTAGAGATTCATATATGTGCATAAAAGTGTTAGTAGACCTATAACAAACTAGATAGATCTATATTATTTAGTATTAAGTATAAAAAATTAGTAAAGTACATGATATTACAGAAACGATTTCAGTATTTATTAGTAACATGATGCCAGTACATGTGTCAAAGTCGTGTCCAGGATTTTAGAAAAGGGAGTGTAATTATGCTTTTTAGTAGTAGTCAGTTTTCATATTGCCATCTTTCCCTGTCTTTGACGTTCTTTATTTTAGGAATACTGGGCCAAAGGCGGTTTATGACCCCACCAACCCGTCTTTGGCACGCCACTGTTAGTTAGAATGTATTGATGAAGGGACATTTACAATTATACTCATGGCCAAGTCAGTACTGGAACCTGGAGCCTTCGACAGCGAAATAATGTCTGTCAATGCCCTCGGCCATTGATGGATGACGCCCTCCATTGATGAGAGCCCAGGGCGGTTGTCCTGCTTGCCAACATCGCCATTTGTAATTTGTGGAATTGCTTGACAAAACAATTTCTCTTCGTATTCGCTTTTGTAGGACATTTTCTTTAACGTGAGCACCATTGGGCAATGAGTTAAGCAAGGAGACGGCGAGTTTCAAGCTAATTGCAAAATATTTAATTACTCGTGTTCTTCTGAAATTAAGTTATGTGCTTAAAAATGAAAAACAAGGAAAGATAAGAAATTTCATTGCTAAAATGTGGATGATAAAGATGTCCATGGATGCAGAGAAAGCTTGGATGACGTAACAGGTGCAAGCCCTCGGATTCTAAATGGCATACGTTCTGTACGCATGAAGTGAAAAAAAAGAGGCTTATCGTTTCGTAATCATACGCACAGTGCCAGAAGTACGAATATCCAGGGCTATCCTATGCGAAGTATGTTACTTAATGTTCACATAATTGCGTCGCAGTGTGTGAAGTTGGGTCTTCCTTTCACATGTAAATTGGTAGATAGTATCGAGGTGGGTGGGAACTGTTACGCGCCTTTTCTTCTTTTTAATAAAACGGTCGTTCTGGAAGCCTGTTATTAAGCGATCTTCACAAGAAATATCTAAGCAGTTTTACCTGTGATAAGGGAAAATACGTCGACCCCCGTGACGGAGTGGTCATCACATTTTAAACATTGTTTACATCTCACTCGGCAGCCATTACACCTGCACTCGTGACCTAGACATCGCTTCTGATTGGTTATGCTACGGAAATAGGACGGGCTCTATCCTTGAAAAATGCTATGAAATATGCCATGGAATCTGAAATGCCTTTATTTCACTTTACACAGTAGCATTTTGGTTATGGCATAAATGTTAAGGAAAGTGCTTTCGTTTAAATCGGGTCTAAGTCAAGAATAGGAGAACGAGAGACAAGATCTGAGAAATAGGCTAATGGATGATTGATTTTGGATTTCAATAAACTCGCACAGAAGACCAAGGAGACGCATTACGCTTTCAAACATAAAATAGCCAATCCGCAGATAAGCTGATCTCGCATGCAGCCGGCATATAACGACTACCCCTGCTTATGGAAGTCATTTCATCTTCTCGCCCTCTAGAACAAGCCGAGGAAAGACCACGGCAAAGGTCCCCTCACTACGGAGTTGGCCTGCCTAGCCTAATTTGCGTTCCATTTTGAGTTTCTCTTTTATCACAATCATCCTTGAAAAGTGTGTGCACCGAGTCTACATTATATCTCGCATATAGAAAAATTATAGAGTGTATATATGAAATCCTTTCTTCGACACCGTGAAAATACTACCAATCAGTCTAAGAAATCATTCAAGACTGCTGGGCGGAGGAAGATCTTCATTTTCATTTATTATATGACATATAATTATTGTTACTACATGTAAAAAGTAGGGCCTCCCCGATGGCGCAGTGGTAGCGTCATCGCCTTTTAATAAAGGGGTCCGGTGGTGGCACATGGCACAGTGGTTCGGATCCCACTTTAAATTGTAGGTCCAGTCCCAATTATCCTTACTGTGCATAAAGAGGAATTAAAACACCAACTCTAAACATGTAAAAAGTAAATGACTAAATATTAAAAATAGTATTAAATATAGGGTGACGCATATTGTATCTACCAATTTAAGTTCACGATCCTGCCAGAACGAACGTCGCATGCGTGGTATACCTACGTACATCCGTGGAGAGTTGGGAGTCCGGCAGTTAGTACAACATGGAGCGTTGACCGGTGCAGACGCGGGTTGCGGCTGTGGAAGCCTTCATCCAAAAAGGCACCGGGCACTGCGGCGTAACAATGAAGATGGCCATGCACCTGTTCCAAATACACACAGCATTCTAAAGTGGGTTAGAGAGTGGAGATCCACGGGTAATATTGTGAACCGTTAGTCGCTGTGAAGAACGCGTTATTTCACAGGACGTGTCTCAACATGTCCTGTGGAATAGGGCGTACTTCACGTCGAAAGCCTTTCCGCATCTCTTGGACCAGGGCATCCAAGCAGAAGGAGAACGTTTAGAGGACGTTATTTTCAAGGCGCACTGATGTCTGTACATGCCCATGTGTACATTTTATTTCATAACCGGATAATGTTACTACAAACACTCGCCGTCTTTCAGTTGTCATTTGAACTTGGTAGATACAATGTGAGCCACCCTGTATATATACAATCGAATTCATTTGTTACTTTTATATGTATGATATTTATAAAACAGCAAACTAATTCCTTTACCAACTGGTTTAAAATGTCAATAAATTACAAAATAGTTGGAATGATTTCATTATGTATAACTTTTTGTTTAGTTTGTCCTTTCTCTTAATATAAATTAATTATATATATTTCAAATTTATATTTGTCTTGCATTTTTGTTTTACTATCATTGCGCATATATTTATTATTATATTGTTCATGGTCGAGAGAGAGAGAGAGAGAGAGCATGCAACACTCCCACTATCCATCGTTCTTTGCTTGTGCTTTCGATATTATCCTTAGTAATGTATACGTATTTGAAATCAAAACTAATTGCTTATCATTGTTGTTATGACAAAAACTTCCCCCGGGAAATTTTTGGTGGAGAAATTTTTTTAGGACAAAATTCTAAAGCACGCCAAAATTCGCAATGTTGGTCTGCATAAATCCAGGCGTCAGAATAACGCGGCTTTTACAAGCTCGTATCGTCCCATTCTGTTTATAGATGACGCGCTATTTTGTAACACCGTGAAGCGTTACGGAACATGTTGAGAGGAAAATGAACCATTCTTCACGCGGTCGTTTCTTGGATTCTTCCATTTAGCTGCTTATAGATTGATGCTCTCCCTTTCACGTGTCAAGATGGTGAACGTTCTCCACAGCTGTCAGCAGTAACGAATCTCCAGAAAGCGTTTCGTAGTGAAAATTCATTGTGTTCTTTCAGTTCGGATTAAAATTCCGACCTCGAATTGTTCCACAAATCCAATTCAGCCCAGTTGCACAAGCATTGTGTGCTAATTGTTACAAGGCGGGAGGCAATTAGTCGCACAAATGTTCCCACGGCCTTGGACGGGAGGGGGGCGACAGAACCCCCTATTGCGTCACAGGAACCTTAGAGAAACTTCTGTTGATTTAAAAACAGAACAATTCGGATAACTTAGTGGTTTTTTTCTTATTTTTATGTTGAACAAAAGGTCGTTAACCGATTTCTACCGCATTAATGGAATTTTTAGGTTCTGACTTGAAAGCAAAATTATTTTGTCACATGATTTTTCAAACGCGATGAAAAAATAGATGCAGCATTATATGATCGTTCATTTTACGTGTAACAGATATCCACGTACGTAGTCCAACTTACGTATTGTAATAATACACCTCGTCGATTATCAAAAGGAGTAATGCCATCGTTGTGTATTTTAATATGCAGCGCTTGTAATGGTAAATGTTGGGGGGGGGGGATTTGGTTGAGCCTTCGTGTTAGATGGGGGATTTTCTTATGGTTTAGCATGATGGTAATGAGATGGGAGGATGCTTTGAGATAATTTTACGAACTGGGGGGGGATACCATCCTCCTCACTTGAAGCACTGGCCATGCCAGAGAACTGTGAGAACACATACCCATACAAAATATGTACTTTTGTATCACATTGGTGATATATTAAATGTGACACTCTACAATATACCTCGAAACTATATCTTTCGTCGTAAGTGCCAAGGGAAGACTTGTTGAACGTAGACAAAGCATGAATGAATGTGTGAACTATCCATCACGTTTTCACTAGAGACACTGAACTAAGAATATGTGGTGATGTTTAGAACATATGCTTATAGAACCAAATTGTCCATGACTACAATATTAGACATTTCTTTCAAGATAGCGGTATCAATTGCAGAGGCCGGGGCGAGATAGTGTCAAGCCGCATTTTCATACTTGTAACAATCACAGATTTAAAGTTCACGCAAATCCACAAATCTGTGTTTACACTAGAAATTTCTTCTGCAACTTCTACTCTGTAGTCTAACTAATCGAAAAAACATCTAGGGAATGTCTGTAACTGAGTATCATGCCATTTCATGACACGCTAAATAGGATGAAAGATATTTCGATACGTCACGTTATTCGTAATTGAATTCATGAAGCTCGCAGACTTCTTGACATTCTAGAAGCGATTCGAATTTGCTTGTATTTATTCGAAAGCCCCGCACGTAGCAATGGCAGGGGCTTGGCGACAATAAAGAGATGCTCAACAGAACAGATCCTTCCAGAACATTCCATAGTCCACTTAAAGAAGTGGTTCGATTGGCTGACCACAGATAAGCAACTGGGATGAGTGGTTTTTACTTTCGCCGATATGTTTTCCTGCATTTACATGATTGTCTGTTTGCGTCTCCATACTCCGGTTTCGAAGGTCGTCCAGGTGCGGAAGGTCCAGCATCCAACAATTGCGCTCTGATTTTCTGTTGTTTTATTGAGTCCTTGAATTACCCAAGCCGCATTGTGTCAGCCAAGGATAATAAATTCAAGAGCTGCGGTTGTCGCTGCAGGCCGGACATCCTGTCGACGGGTTTTCTTGTGGCTGCAACTACATCTTTATAGGCTGCACCTTCTTTTCCAATAGCTTTTGTTGCACTTTCCTTAAAATCCATCTTTAAATGTTGGAATATGCTAATCGTGGCGTTGTCAGCTCTTTATTTTATCTTGTTTTCTTGCATTTGTGTTTTTAGAAATGCTGGACCACAGTGGAGGTTATGACCCAGTGGCGTATGCTGAGTCAAGGACCTGGACTAACCCATTATACCTGGTCCTAGCTATGGATGAAGGGAGAAAACTAGGCTCATTCTTGATATCTTCAAAGAAGTCACGATGCCATCTTTCAAAAATTTGAGGTTGCCAACTTCTAAGAATTGAGGTTGCCAACTTCTAAGAATTGAGGTTGCCAACTCCAAAGGATTGAGGTTGCCAACTCCAAAGGATTGAGGTTGCCAACTACAAAGAATTCAGGTTGCCAACTTCAGAATTGCCATTTTTATTATTATTTTTAATCAGGTTAATTCACATTCACATTCTTTTTCAGTATTTTACTTTCAAGGCTTTATGCTTCGCAGATAGCCTAGCTACCCTCGAATATATGCTCCTGTTATGACCCCAATCTCAACTGCCGAGACCCATTGATTACAAGGCAACAGGGTTACCATCGGAGAGAGCCGTAACCTTTCTTTAATCGCTACAGTATTGCGAACATCATTAAGAATGAAAATTGTCCAAGGTTTTTAAAAATCAATCAGGTCGATCCAATCATTCAGGGAGAGCCGGCCCCTGTGGCGGAGTGGTTAGCACACCGCGCTACGACGCGAGGAGTCCTGGGTTCGAATCCTGGCCTGGGCATGGATGTTTGTGAGTGTCCATTCATCAATTTCATATCATCACTCATCCTCATCTTCGCACATTAGACAAAAGTGGCACAAAAAGCGAAGTAAAATAAAGCAAATCAATCAATCAATCATTCAGGGAGACTGACAGTGGTTCGATTACGAAGGGCATAAAGCGCTTCTGTGGCTCAGAAAGTCTACAATAGTGACCTTACTCCACTCTTAGTTATAGCAGCATCAATAATAATAAATCTGGTAATTAATATTATATCAAAATCAGAAACTAGTCATAGATAATAAATATAATTTCATCTACCATAATTCAATATCCAAGCAATGGATACGTCGCGCATGTGGCTTCATGACACGGTGCGATGCACAGGAGGCAATTTTACATTTGTAAGCCAGGTTCCGAACACGAACCGACTCGTTTAATTCTTTGGCTAATTCCAGCACCCTCTTTTATTCAAAGCCACACAATGCAAATAAGAATTAGAGCTTAATAAACGCTCGTATAAAGATGGGAATGTTGGGCGATGTTTCGATTTACAGAACATAAAATTAACATTAGTTATCATACAGATTTGTGCTGCATAAATTAGTTGATCCACCAAAATATAATCGCAAATATGCTGCTGGTTATATTAATTTAAAACGTATAACATATATTTAGGTAACCAAGATATATATACCTAAAAACGTAGCTATCTACCAATATCAAAAGTGCTTATATCCATTCTCTTGAGAAAGTCTTCAGTATATTTATTCTTCAAAATTGACTAAGTTACTGGAATTACCTCTGGAATATTTCAAATATCACACTGGATAGAACAGAAATGCCACTTCTCTCAATACTCCTTTCTCCACACATTTTGAAGAACCACAACGTGGATTCGCCACCAAGAGCACTGCGAACACCTTCAGCTTGGTTCAACTTGATAGCAGGTACGGTAGACTCGTGTGCCTCTGATTAGATGCCAATGCCTACCTCCCCTTCTCTTGATTGCAGCCTCTGAAACCACGTTGAGTCTAGAAGCCTCAGGTGATGTAAGAACCGCATGCTCCACATTATGCTACAAAATGTTATATTACGCGATGGGAGATGACATTCCTCTTGACTCACTCGGGGGACAAAGAAATGGCACAGTTTGTCCATCGATGTAATCCTAACTGCGTTCTTGTAGCCTGAAGGATATTTTCTTTTTTAGAATTCGATATTATATCAGATTAAAGTGTTTCATAGGGTATTCGAAGAATCTTGAGTTTTACGTAACTCACGAGCAAATACATTGCACTGTCTTAGAACAGGCAACTAGTTGGCAACCAACGTTAAAGTGCTTTTCTTCAAAAACTTCTTTATACCCTTTTCACTTTATACTAAATCTCTGTCTCGTGTTTTATAATGGGGAATTAGGTTGACTATGATATAGAGCGACCACAAGGAAAAGAACCTTCGACGAAATGTCTCCGCGCACTTTCCCCTTCCTCCGTTCAGCTCGGGCCACGAGAAAGCATGCTCCACTCTGCCCCTCCCCTCCTTGCGGAAGGGCGGTGCACAGGAGTCGTGGGTCTGGGCAGGCTTTTTTGCTTGTGGTTCCACTATACCATCCAGAAGTAAAAACTAACCAGGAAGAGAGAAACTTGCACTCATTAATAGACAAATGATGGCACAAAGTTACACGGGCCTCCCCGATAGTGTAGTGGTAACGTCATCGCCTTGTAATCAAGGGGTCTCGGGCTCGATATCCGGTGGCGGCACAGTGGTTCTGATCCAACTTTAAACTGTGGTCCAGTCTAGGTTAGCCTTTCTGTGTATCAAGTGGACTTAAAACAAGAAATCATCAAAATCACCAAGTTGCATGCTTCAAATTCGTTTAGTGATGCTACTGTCTTCATATAGAAAAATACATGTAATAAGCAATTCCCAAAGAAATTATTCTAGAAACATATTCCAACCTTACTTTAGAGGACTCAACCATTATAGGCAGAGAGTCGGGTTATTGCTTAACAATTGAGTGTGGTTTCAACTTTTGGCGCTCGATCTCTATTAGTTTCCTCCCCTTTTCGTTTATTACAGCCAGCTTTGACTATACAAACTCTTGTTAAATAGAAAATCGACCACCTTCTATTTATTTGTACAATTACCAATATATTATACTCCTTATGTATTATTAAGCCATGCGTACTGCAAAATTTACTGAAAAAAATACGAAATTAGGATATTTTCCATTTCATAACTATGTCATTAATATAAAATATTTTTTTTAAAAAAATCAATTAATTACTAAATTTTAATTAAATGATCATACTAAATTTTAATTAAATGATCATGTTTATTTTTCTGTTTATATGCATATTCATATCACTTTGAAGTATATCAAGCAATAATTACACTAGAATACATTTTTAAAATATTTGGGGCACATAGTGGTTCGGATCCCACTTTAAATTGTAGGTCCAGTCCCGATTAGCCTATCTGACTTAAAACACAAACTCAATCAATCAATCATTTTTTAAAATATTTTTGTAGTGTACTTTTAAATTGTGTATTATGACATAAAACTTTACGTTTGCCGTATGCACACCCTATATGGGAGTGAGTGTGTCCGACGTATGGTAGGTGGGTAAAAGTAAATGTCCCCGTCCTCATTGCACCATGCCTTGAACGAGATGTGAATGTAGGGCCACACACACTTATGATTTCGACCATTTTTTGGAGGTGATGTGATCAACACCACACTACAGCAGCCTTTACTGTGTCAACAGGTACATGTTTGTTACAGGCTGCTTGAAACGTAGGTGAAAATACAAAGCATAAACAGTGGTTAAACGTCCAATAATTCAACATGAACAATTCACCACTGATCGGCTACAAATAAGTACATAATTTTTGCCCAACAAGCAGCATCTCAGTTTCCCAGACTCGTCACTGTCGCCACCTGGTGTGGCTTGACCTTGGTTTTAACTAAGATTGCGCGATAGAAGATGCGTTGCGATACAGAAAAAAATTGTTTCGGTGATGTCGTCTAAATTTAGCAAAGTGTGGAAACACGTGGATGAATATTAGCCTGCGTAACTTATCCAAAATACTTGGCTGCAATTATACAAGTTGGATGTTTAAGGTGAGGTTGATAAGGAGTGAAACGTAAGAGAAAATAAACGGAACATTAGATTGCATTGGAGAAGAGACAGGTCCATCCGGAACCATTCGAAAGACGAATTCTCAAAAGAATCGAGGCCAAGAGTATCACGAAGACGATGCCCAACCCATGCTCATAGCCTCACAGAGGAACTCTTCAGGGTGTTGGGCAACAGTAGGTCTCGGTGACCATGGCCGGGGTGGATTCAATTACGTTTCAACATGAACACAGAACCAGTTGTTTTGTCTTCCTTAATCATCTTCAATGCCCATTCTTGCCCTTGGTTCTCGCATGCAATCTTTAATATTCGTTTAGCTAAGCACAAGGCGCTTCCACTGTGAGGCGGAAGAAAAATAAGAAACAGAAGTAATGAAAGGGTTAAAGGAGTTGGGAAGTAGCTTTCAGTACGAGACCGAGAGAACGAAGATAATAGTGCAGCAGGTGAAATTAAAAAGTGAGAAGAAATGAGCTTTGAAGACGAGACGCGAGGGGAAATGTAGAATGTGGTAAGGAAGAAATAAGAAAGAGAAGGGAATTGAATATATAGGAATTTCTTATGACCTTGCACATTTGCGTATCATTAAATGGCAAGTCTTAACAAAAGAGATAATCTATGATTGGAATTTTGAGATGTCTTTTAAGGTAGATACCAGCGTGATGAGATCAGCGAGAACTTACTTTCATCTTGGAACCTAGTCATAATGACAAATTTAATAAATAATTATAATATTAATTAAAATAAATTAATTTCTTAATTAAACTTCTAATTTTAATAAATATTTATTAAATAACGAAATGTATAGCATTAAAATTATGCAAATTTGTAAACATTTCCTATTATTTTCTTGGAATTTATTTAAGGTGCTATTATTAAAATGTGTGTAATGTTCGTGTGGGGGGTTGGGGGTGTGTGGGGGTGTGTTTTACTTGTGTTCAGTCAAATCCGATCTTGTTGTAAGAGTTCATGGAGATCTTATTTTATTTTTATTCTGTCTTTGATTCCGCCGACATTAACTCGTATGTGGTTCTCTTTAGCAAGTTCAAATTCTAGATATCCCGTAGGAAATAGAGTTCATCCATTTACCATTCTATGACAATTTCGGGCTTACAGTACCTGGTGTCTATTTCGGGAATTTTATATTAAAGATCTTTCACTTCGTCAACGTTGTTGCATACAAAACTAAAAATAAATGAAACTCAAAGTAATGATTGTCCTCGACTTTCCTTTACAAGATATCATCAACTTGTACGCCCTACCTTGAGAAGACTTCGGTATATATTTATCAGTAAGAGTCTACAAGGACTAAAAAGCTGATTAAGTTCTTACACCACTTGGAACGCAACAGGCAATCCAATACAATACCGGAAGAAAAGAAGGAAGTAAAGAAATACAAACGGGAGAATGCAGATACTTTTAATATAAACATGAGGGGAAAGTAAAAAGAAGCTGTCAGCATAAACATATCTTTCTACGACATGGTTAGAATCCTCGAAGCAACTCCAGCAGCTCAGGTTTTGGACAGAGGAAGGAAATTCTGATCTACATTCACTTTGCAAAATTATCGTTCAGCCAGGGGAGTGTCTCGCCCGTTACGTTGGGATTTTTCTTTAAATTGCAAGGATTTCTGGGGAGAGACAGGGCAAGAGAGGCCACTAATTGCAGAAGGAATTAGCATTTTCAATGGGAGCTAAGTGTGTCACCGCAGCCGTTAAAGGGATATAAAAGAAACGGGAAACAATCAAGGCAGAATGAAGTTCATAAGAAAGTGTTACAACCCCTACCACGCCCTCTGGCAGGCCATCCATTCTCAGCGGTTAGTGTCGTAAGCCCCTTTCCCAAAAATTATCATTTTGTTTCTGCCTGCGCTGAAACTGAGCAAGCCTTTTGGAGATTGAGAAATAGCAGACATGAACTTCATTCCCCTGGACATTTTCTCAGTCTAATTCTTTAGAAGTGTTACGGCTACATTTCTCTCTTTTCAAGGGGGTACCAAGAAAACTTTGCAACTCTCAAATTCTCAGCTGACCGCAGGAGAAAAGTTAGCGAGCCTACCAGCAAAGTAGTGTCTGCAAGAAGGTTAGCGATTGGTGTTGGGTTGAGATGACGTCATTGACTAACCTATTGATTGGAGGATCGAAAGTTGCAACTCGCTACCAAGCTACCGATACAAAACAGCCAGAGATGTTACGAAAATAATGTGTTGCTAAGTGGCATGAAATCACTTTCTTAATTTTCGATTGGGAAATTACGTACGTAATTTGATAACATCTATCAGCCGCCCCCCGTGGTGGAGTGGTTAGCACATGACAGGGCATGGATGTTTGCGAGTGTCCGTCCATTCATCAATTTCATCATATCATCACTCATCCCCATCTTCACAAATTAGCCAAAAGTGCCACAAGAAGGAAAGTAAAATAAAGCAAATCAATCAATCTCTCTGTATAGATTTATTTTTACATCTATCGACATATGTACAAGAAGAATAAATAAAGGTTGGATACAAGCAACTGCGAGAAGTTTGTTTGAAACATGATGGGAAAAGTAAGGAAACATAAACTCGGAAATAAAAGCAGAAGACGTATACAAGTTCAAATACTACACACGAGATTAATAACTATGGACATTTCAGAAGAATTAATGAATAAAGATTACCGAAGTAAATGATTTAAAAAACATTATTTTATTGAATTAGCTTATTTTACGCCGCTTTTCTGCCACTTTTGACTAATCTCTACGATGATGATGAGTGATGATATGATGAAATTTATGAAGGGATACTAAAAAGAACATCTATGTCCAGACCGGAGTTCGAATCTGGGAGATTTGAATAAGAGTGAAGGCACAAAACAAAAAGGATACCAAGAAGGAAGTGGACAAATTAATTCAGGGAGTGGAAACCTAAATGAGATGGAATAAATATATCAGAATTGTAGGACAAAATATGTTGGAGAGATTTCATTTTCCGATCCGTGTCAAATACACTGAACATCAATCGACAATGTTAATTTAAAGAGAGCATACCTTTCGGGAGACAAAGCTTGCTTTCTCGGCTTCTGGCGTTGCAATAGTTCACATTTCGCGTCGAACTGTAAGTTAGGTGTCATGTAGGCCTAGAATTGTCCCTCTTGTCAGCCTAAAGTTGCTTTTTAGTCAGGAATTATAACGAAGGTTTTTCAAGAATCGAAGAAAATTGAATTTAGTTTTAAAATCCCGGGTGCTGATTTTAGGCTGTTCGGGAAAAAGCAATTTTACAACAGACATGTTTTTACATTTATTCTGTCAATAGCAAGCATTACAGATATGATATACATGTTCGACCATAACTGTTTAGAATCGTTGCGCATGCCCAATACACAATTATACTGACAATATTTAATTTAATAGACTCAGTGTAATGAAAACGAAATCGTTGCTTGTGACATATGTGCCTTTTCCTGAACACCCTATCATTATTTTCGGTGAAGAAACATTTATTGGAATTGGTAGAATGCTTATGCCATTCGTTATAACATCAAGGGTCTTTGATACAGAGGTTGCGTTTTTAATATCTGCACTAATCAAAATGTAAAGTCTACTTTTTCACAATTTCTGCAACAGAATGCCTGAGGAAATTATTAGAAACTTACATAAAGACAATTCATACCATGTCGTTCCGAATTACGTGATCGTTGTCAGAGGAATCCTAAACAGAGAAAGTGACCTTCTTGCCTAAAGCGTTAGCAGTTCAGCAGGTCAACAAGGTCGAAAATGGCGCACATTAGATTGCGAAAGAAAGCACCACGGGTCTGCCAAGAGTGACCTCTTTGGAAATTACAGAGCGCACTGAGCGATTGGCAGAGATTTGGAGTTTTCAAAAAGGGGCAAATATGTGAAAGTTGGCCCAGTATGTGTGAGGTTACCTGAAACCACCCGCACACTGTTATATTTCGCATGCGTAGAGGTTCATGATTAAAGTCTTTGTTTCTGGAGGAAGATCGTGCGTGATTTGCGCCCATTGTGATCGCCCTTGGCTACCAGGGAATCCATTACATTCGTGAAAGTCTGCAGGCAGAAATATCATAACAATCCCAAAAGTGGGCTCTAGGAGGCAAACAGTCGGTGACGAGATACCCGATGTTCGCTTGCGTACGACTGCAGGCAGGCTCAAAACGGAACAAATTCCAAGAAATCCTTTACAATATAGAAAAAATGTTTCGAACATGCTATTTTTTTCTGCGGATTGTTGGAAATGTGCAAATAGTTCAAAGTTGATTTCTCCCTTCAGTTTTCTGAAACTGGAAGTTGTATTCAGTCCCTTCATAGTGTAGCGTAAGCTCTTTATGAAACACATAGCCTACTACATGTTGCAAAGCTATGCATTCCTTTATCTTTATTGACAATCTAAAGATAATGATGGATGCAGAAGATTCGACATCCTCATCATTTGTTGACACATCTTTCGATAGTTGATACCTTATGAACGAACGTTAATAAGGTCATCTCAACTCACATTCGCTTAAATATTGCAACATATTATAGTTGCTCCCATATGTCGTCAAATTCTATCAATCCGATGGGTTGCATGTGTCGAAGGTTGTGTGATGTTCATTCTTTTAGATTTTACTCCTAGTTTTGTTCTATTTTTGTTCAAAACCCTGCTTTTCCTATGCTGTATGTCCACAGAAATCAAGTAACTTTGATGTGATAGAAAGAGTAAGACATGAGTGATTGAACTATTTAGTATTTGACACGCACTCTCAAAATTACCTATAATTTATACTTTCTAAACATTATTATTATAGCTCTTTTCCAGTCTTACGGCGGGCGCTCTGTATACTGGCAAGGGGAGCGGGGAAGCGACCAATCCAGTGCGATAAGAAACGCTGGAGCCTGTAGAAAGGTGCCCGTAGCACTTCCTCCACTTGACGTGGCAACTCTCGGCGCCACCGCTGTTGTCTAGTTCGTCTGCTGCGTATGTAGAGCGCCCGCCATAAGAGTAGAAAAGACCTATAACAAATTGTGAACTACTGAAACTGCTTAGATTAAGAATTTCAACTAATTTGTTGTAGAAGTTTTTTTTTAAAAAAATAAGGCAGTTTCAAGAATTTTCCATGTTATGAATTGTAGAAGGAACCTCCACATATGTTACATTGAATGCATGTTATCTAAGCTCACGTAATGCAATAGAATTTCGAAGTAAAATTAACTTGATTTATTTTTGGCTAATTACGAAGATACGATGTAAAATTCCTTAAGTTGTCAACTACTTGTCTCATAATTCTAATTATAAGTACTTATATTCCATTTACAAAATACAGGTATAAATATCACTAGAATGACAATAGTTTTTTTTCATGAGAATCAAAAAATTCAGATAGCCATTAAACACCATACGGTCTCAAAAAGTCTAATATAGATTGTTAGACATGTTGGCTTCCCACCATTAAGTCACGTGGACTCTATAGCCGGTGCTGCTGTGGCTGCAAGGTGATAGCCTTATGCCTAAAAGAAGAAAATCATATCCAGTCCTGACCTCTGGTGGTCAACATTACAGCCTCACACTTAAAATCTTGCCACAGTTTCTATTTCCCATACAATCCACTTTCCGAGTTCATGCGGAAGCAATGTTGCCAAGTATAATTTCGCATTTCGCCGCGGGGCAACAATAAAAATGTTCCTTATTGTATAAACAATGAACCACCCACGGAAAATATGTTTCCACAAGAAGACAATAATACCTGGCCTTCCATTTCTGATAGCGGAAGTGCCGTGTATTTCACGTCAATGGCTATATGCCCTTTGGTTTATATCTGCACATTTCAACTTGCACACTGTGTTCGCAAATGCGTATACGCTACGCACACACTTTCCTTTTCTTCACACTACATTAAACATGCGTTCTTCCCACGCTATGAACAAGTCAATGTTAAAATTTACTAACATTTTTCTTCCCGGTAATTCTACAACAGTTCTTCCTTAACCTAGATTTCTTATTCGAGCAAAATGTAGTAGGAGAATATTGCCAGGTTGGCACGAGTTATTAGTATCTTGAGAAAAATTTTGAATTATGCAATCTAAACTGCATACTTTGATTTTGATTTGATTTGATTTAGTTTATTTTACTTCGCGTTTTGTGCCTCTTGGCTAATTTGCGAAGATGGGGATGAGTGATGAAATTGATGAATGGACATTCACAAACAACCAAGCCCGACCGGGATTCGAACCCGGGACCCTTGGCGTCGCAGCGCGATGTGCTAACCACTCGGCCACAGGGTCGGGCTGCATACTTTGAAAATTAACAATTACTCACAAATACAACATGGACTAATATAGTGATTTCAAATAATTTGGGAGTAAGGGAAGCAAGATTGGGGACCTCTACTTACAGAGCTATAGCTATGGAAGAGCAAGTAAATTAAGCACGAAAATAAAACAGAAATTAAATCTGTATATAGTATTTACAAGGGTTGGAAATTTAAATGATGTTGGGGGAGATGGATATCTGCATTTCTTCTTCAGTCCAAGTTTCTAGAATCCTTCACTGCAAAATTCTGCGTTTGCTTATTCCTAGGCACTTTTAGGAACTTGTTTGGAGGAGATTCTGAAAGTGCATGAACGTCTTAGAGGGGAGGGCGGCAAGGGGGGGGGTCATGCTCTTCTATGAAAAATTGTTGATTGATATTGTTTATTTTACTTCGCTTTTCAGCCAGTTTTTGGCTAATCGCGAAGATGAGGATGAGTGATGGTATGATGAAATCAGAGGCGTATTCTGGGAGCATGCGTCAATTGTGGGAAAATAATTATTACTTTCTTTCACTTCAGATCCAAGAAAAGTAATATAAGCTTAGTTGAGCTCTCTCGTGTAAAATAAATACTTCTCTCCTATATGAAGAAAATATAATGTATAAATGCTCATTAATGTTGTTGCAAGGCAAGCTGTCCGATGTACCGCATCAATGCTGTGAGGTGACAGCTACAGAGAAGAGTATGCTTGTTGTTTCGTTGAACAAAGAGGTGGCAGCGATTGATTTTTTTCTTGGAGGTGCAGTGCAATGCACATTTAGTTTCAAGTTTGGTTTATTTTTAATTCTGGGCCTCTTTTCAAAGTTCCACATGGCTTAGTGCAGTGTTTTCCCGAAATATTTTTAAAAAATGACGGAAAATGAAACGGAGGGTGTGATACAGGATTATTATTATTATTTGACTTGACTTTGTAAAGCTAAATAATGAGTTGATTGCTCTCTATTCTTCCCCCGAGTTTGGAAATAAACTTGTACATGAACACAAACAATATTCATAACATTAAAGTGAAACTTACAAGTTAGCTACACTCATTTTGTCAATACCAGCTTCAACTGCATCAGTGTAACGATCTTTGTCAGCATTAAGAAGAATTAATACGTAATTATATTAGAGCAACCCAATCGCAAGAAAGATTAAGTGCGCTTGATATGTTATCCATTGAAAAAGAGCTGCTTCTGAAAATTAAAGCATTGTCCTCATTTTACGAAGATGTTATAAGGGAACTTACCACTCAAAACAGAAGATCAGAATTTACATTTAAATTATTTTAATTAAGTCTGGTCTTTTGTTCCTGAATATCTGATTATAATTTAGACCTCTACTATAATGTTATTTGCAAACAAACCTAAATTGTGAATCTCCAATGTACTGTTTATAAATATCAAGTGATTTTATAATTTTTATGAAGACTTCCACATCAGACCTCAAACCTGGTGAGTTTTGAACTTTATTATCCATATTTCATTACTTTATACGTTATGCAATATTTAGTAATGTTAATGTGCAAATCGTCAACTATTGAATACGTATAATGCTATCCTCCATTCCATAATATATATGTTTTAAAAAAATTGTGTACAGCATGCCCTTTATGAAAATCCAGGATACGCCACTGGATGAAATTGATGAAGGGACACTCACAAAGAACATCCACGCGGCTGGGATTCAAGCCTAGGACCCCTGGCGTCGTAACGCACTATGCTAATCACTCCGCTACAGAGGTCGGCCCATGGAAAACAAATGTCAAACTAAAATAATATACAGTAGAACGTTGTTTATCCGCACGTCAATTATCCGCAACGTCAGTTATCCGCACACTCATTTCTGCATAAATACGTAACACAGTACAGGCACAGTACTGAAATTTAGGCACGTACTGTACGTAAATTACGAGTGTTTTCTCATGTCTTTTGTTTTCTTGTACTGTGTACTGTATGTATAAAAAAACCTGTACTGTACGTGCTTTTCTTTGTTAAATAAACACGTGTATCCGCCAAAATCGTTATCTGCATAACCTTCGGTCCCAATTAATGCGGATAAACAACGTTCTACTGTACTTCATTCGTATAATTTTATTTCAAGCACAGTACTTTGTCACTTATTAGAAGGGCAATGCAGGAACATGGTAACTTCCAACTGAAGGAGTGCTTTTTAAGGGCCAAAGAATATATGCCTCGCTTGCCCCCCCCCCCCCTTGAAAAATGCCCTCCTTACTCCTCCCCGGAAAAAAATCTGCGGACGTCAGTGATAAAATTCACTATACATAGACGTTATTTGGTCCATCGGAATAGTTCGACAATAATAAAAATATTAAAGCAAAATTCACTCACAATTCTCCCCCACCATCAAACACACAACAAAAAGTTTTATTAGCGCACTGATAGTACAATAGTACGTAGGATCGACGATTGTTGTCTCGCTGAGGTGTAATGAGTAGCTTCAAGTTAAAGAATGGTGAAAGGATGGATTCCGTTGGTCTCGTATAAATGTCTATGATAGGTATATATTAGAGAACTTCTAAGGAGTGTCATTGTCAGAGTTGACCTGGCACTCCTGCCACAACACATCATCTTCTGCAAGTTAATGACGTATACGTATGCGTGGGAGATTGTGTGTGCTTGGAATGTGTTATAGTTCTGTGGGAAATGAGTTTTGTATCCAGGTCACTAGGCTAACAGAAGCAAAAGTTACTGGATGTACGTAGCATTAAACAGGGTCGACTTTTCCCTCTCGAACATTCGTAGTCGTGAGCTGCAAGAAAGGATACTTGAGACATTTTTTCCAACAACCTTTAACCTAAGCTGAAGTCACATCCGAAACATCTCACTCTTTCACTAAATCACTGAACGAGGAAGAAATGTGCAAGAACTTTGAGAGTTTCGCATCGTAACGTGATTTCTCTTTCTAAAAATCTGTTTGCACTTTCCTTCAAACTGACAGTCCTGCAAATAGCATAACGTAGTTTTGCGAAATAACGGGAAGAGTTTCAGGCGTAGTGGTAATGTCATCGCCTTCTAATCAAGGGGTCACGGATTCGATATTCGGTGGAGACACATAGTGGTTCAAATCTCACTTTTAACTAATTATAGGTTGTCTAGATTAGCCTATCTGTGCATAAAGTGGACTTAAAGAACAAAAACCTGAGAAAGTTTGTTGGGTTTTGTCCTTTTTAATTTTGCCATTTGCTCTTTTTGTTTTCATTGTACTGATTGTTCTGAACAAGTCCATGTGGGATGTACTGTACAGTCACCGTCAATAAAAATGGGACACCTAGGTCCTGAAATGCTCGCTTTCCTGCAATGCCTCACCTAACTCGACGCCGATAACTGGATTTTAATAGCAAATTTTGAATGGCAACTTCCACCGATGCCGTAGAGTTAGGCAACACACATTACGCCTTGCAGGGAAGAGTGTATTTCAGGATATAGGTCTCCCATTTTTATTGCCGGTGACTGTACGTACCTAGTTTGAAAACTTAAGTGACCAGCTTAAATCCTACTACTAAGAAACGAGGGCGAGAAAAATCGAAGAAGGATATAAGATTGTTCTGAAGAGGTTTTAGATAGGTTTACTTACGTTAGATCTATTGAGATTAAGATGGAAGTTGTGGTTAGGTTCTGATATATTTGTTGGAGTGCTAGTAGAATTATAACTAGCGGTGTCAGGTGTCGGGGGCCGAAACCCGCTGATATAAAACGACCCCCCACTGGAAATTATCATTAGATGTTGAAATTTCTAATTTCACATAATCTAAAATGAATCGATCAACTTGCCCCTAAAAAACCTCCTAGTTACTGCGAAGAGAATACAAAAAGATAATTTAATATAGAAGAACCTAGAAAGAATAATGAAAGAACATGCTTGGTAATTCCTAGTAGTAATGATTTGTGAATCAGCGTCTCAATGGTTGAAATACTGCTTCACTAATGTTACAAAACAGTAAGAAAATTGAGATATCATAAGGGGTAAAACCTCGCCTCTATAGATATTTATAAATCGTTTTTAATAATTCCATGTACATTTTTAATTGTTTGTCACAATCATGTCGCACATTATCCTGCGAGGAGTGATTATAAAATTTGGACCAAGATGTAGAAATAATTATTGTGACGTGAATCTCCCTGTTTACTAATCGTGCAATCTGTATTGTGCATTACATAGCAAAGGTGAAAATAAATGCAACATAATACATTTCCTAGAAGAGGTAGGTATGGTTTCGTTGGCTCACAGCCAACTACATGCTCATTAAAAAAATATATTGATATGAATAGCATCCATTCACTTACTCAACGAGCAACTTGCCAGATAAAAAAACCACTTTTTTCATCTATCAATAAAAATGTACATAGTTTATATAGAGGTTATATGGTTAATATATAGTAATTAATTCAAAGTCATGTTTCTGACGTGGCAAGGTTTATAATTTGAAAAGTATCACAGGTATACCGAGGATGACATTAAGAGCAGTAAAAACACATTAAATACTAGCCGTACACATGGTATGCAAATTGACCCCGAAATGCAGGCTTTCCCAAACAAGGTGGAATCAATGGAGGTCACTCCATCCGGGATATTACGATTAGATGCTGTCACGCTGGGAGAGGCCATCTGAGAAACAGTATAATTATTTCAGTTTTATGCTAACTAATTTCCCACTTGCGTTAATAAACGTTGCATTATCCTTTGAAAGCATTAATTATGGAAAAGTGCATCCCAGAACTGTCATTTTATGCCTACAAGCTACGTTAAAGGAACATTGCCAAACACAAAAAGTGTCTGTAGGTTCCACATGTATGCATTAAACTTGGGTTTGCAAATATACCCAAAAAAAGCAAAGCAAAAGATATAGGCAACATTCAGACACTGCGTTTCTAATTAATTATTCCACCGCAGTGGCGCTACGTACTGCCCTGATTTCTTTTCACGTGTGTGAGGGCAAAGTTTGCTTTGTTTCAGCTTGAAAAGACCCGAAGCACAGGAAGAATGTCTGGCAGGTATGCTGCAGGTGCACGGCCCAAAGGAATAAGCAGAGAAAGTTTCTTTTATAATTCAATGAAGCCCATTTTGTTAGCTCTTCTTAAGAACACCTGACGTCAGTTTTCTGTTCAAAAGGGAAAGAGAGAAAGGAGCGGCGACTCCATAAAAAGAAAATAGAGCTGGAATGTGTCCTCCTCGAGTTATATTGAAAACAACAAGCGCTAAAAGGATACACTTTCTTTTGTAAAATGGAAAGTAATTAAACATATCTCTTTCGTGCTCATGTTGACTTTGAAACTTTCCTCTGTTGATCAAGAACTTACTTAAATTATTTATGAATACTTCGAGTCAAAACAGCTTGTGTCGAGTATTTCATGTCCATTGTTATGTTTGTGTGGGGGGGATTTTTAATTTAAAAACGTTTGATACGCACAGGGCGTGATGAAAATCTTGAGATCAATTCTACTAAATACATATTAACATTAATGATCATAAAACAACATAACGTTGGTTTAGTCACCTACATGGTAATTCAACCTTTGGAAGAGGTTTCAAATACTGAAAAATGTTTTAAGAACCTAGAACTTTTTAGGTCTTGAAGTGTAGAAGGTTTAGATAGAGTAAAAATATTGTACGCTGATTCCAAGTGTAGTGTTAGTAGTTCTTCGTTCATCATTGCTTACTATGTTTATATACACGGTAAAGATCCTGTTCTACGAGTAGTTATTAGATTCCGTTCAATACAGTTGAATGAGATGAATTTTCTATTATTTACGAACACGTTTTGATTTTTATCTCTAAAATAAAAATTATAGTAATGCGGAAAACATGAGCCGTTTCCCTCTGTAGCCGAGCTTATAGAGCTGGACTCATGTTGTCGCCACTGATGATCCCAGGTTCAAATCCTGGCGTAAGTATGCGCTCCCTGTGTGATTTGTCCAAAGTTATTAAAGCTCCAGAAATTTTAAATAAATTCAATTCCAGTCCAGGAGAAAAAAATCAGCAAGCGTAAATGGGTTCTGGACCGTAAAGAACCTTTTTATCTGTAAAGTATTTCAATTCGATCCAGGAACCTTTTTTCCGGATGAAATTAAATACGGTCAAGGAACCTTGTTTCCAGATCAATTTAAATCTTGTCCAACTTCCGTATTGAAAAGAAACAATACGCAACTTGGACCGAATTTAAATTGTGAGAGAAAAAATGTTCCCGTCCATTAGAGCCCATTAGAATTCATGGGTTCATGAATGTTTAACCCCCGTGGTGGAGTGGTTAGCACATCCCGCTACGACGCCAAGAGTCTAGGGTTCGAATCCTGGCCTGGGCATGGATGTTTGTGAGTGTCCATTCATCAATTTCATCACATCTTCACTCATCCACATCTTCGCAAATTAGCCAAAAGTGGCACAAAATGCGAAGTAAAATAAAGCAAATCAATCAATCAATGGATCTTTAAGAACCCTGGATTCTAATCATCATTCCTACTCATTGTCGCTATTAGCCAAGAAAGACAGAAAATCAAAGTAAAATAAGAAAAAATAACAAGAAATGTATTTTGATATCACGAAGATTGATATACGCAAACTTTTAGATCTCAGACATCTCCAGAATGTCCTTTTTGTTGAGCGACCTTGCAGATTCATCGCTTCTACACTGTAGATGCGAGTAAAGGAAGTCTATATTCAAAACTACTCAAACGTGTATATTACATTTAAGGAAGAGACAAGAACCAGTTTTCCTTGTTATTTCCAATGGAGACCATTGGAGTTGTACTGTTGAAGGATGAAAGTACCCAAAGAGCATAATTAGATGTTCCAGCGGTTCAAGGTTTCGTGAATCATGAAGAGCTTAGAATGTGGTTAGGAATGTAGAAATTGAACTCTGACTTTTAAATATTCGGATAAGTAGAGACTTCGTGAGGTCACGAAGGTCATCTCATTTGAATTTTCTTGCGATGCTGAAATAGGCGAAATTCATGTCAGACCGCTTCGAAGTAGACAGTTATATTACATGAATATTACACGCTTGAATCATGTATTGAATTCAGCACGTATGTTATATTTTAAATAGAATATATCATATACGATATTTCAGATTCATTGCAAATCTGATGCCAGAGGTCCATGGAAGGAAAACAACCTTTGAAAGATAATCTAACCATAATTAATTAAATAAATTGACTTCCTGATTGTGTAACAGTCGATACACATGATAATGATCTCATTTTCGCCAAATAGTTGCAATGGAGGATTTTGGTTTAGTATAGCATGTTGACGAAAAGATTAGGAAAGCTAAACCAAAGGACATATCCAGAAGGAAACATCTTTGGTAGAACACTGTGGCAAAAACTAAACCCATACCGGAAGGAAATAGTATGTCGTTTGCGGACCCCGTGGCGGAGTTGTTAGCACAGTGAGATACGACGCCAGGGGTCCCGGGTTCGAATCCCGGCCTGGGCATGGATGTTTGTGAGTGTCCTTTCATTAATTTCATTGTATCACCACTCATCCTCATCTTCGTGATTAGTCAAAAGGGGTAGAAAAGCGAAGTTAAATAAACCAAATCAGCGGATGCCGTTCCACGTTGATTTGAGTTAGAGAAGCATGATCGAAACCAATGTAGGTTACATTAAATTTAAAGAAAAGTAATCCTTTTCATTGATAAGTTAACAGGCAAATTTTCATTTATTTAAGATCGGTGTTGTTTACGATGTCGACAAGTGCAGTTAATGCATGTGCCAGAAATCCAGAATACGGTAGGGTAAAATTTTAAGATATGGTAAAAAGGTAAAGTGCTCCCCTGTGCTTAGCCCCACGCCATGAAGGCGTATAGGGGGTGTGGAGGTAACGACCCACACTTTCTTGATCCGGTCGTGAGCCTTTACCCCCCAGGGTTTCCCCCAGGTACCCATGTTATACGACGCTGGGTGGGCGCCGGGCCCGCTTCCAACGTTAGGAAATTTCCCGGATTTGAACCGGCCGGGGATCGAACCCGGAACCTTTAGCATGGTAGTCAGACGCGTTACCGACTGAGCCACCACATGATTCATTATCTCAGCACTTCAGGCCTCCCCGATAGCGTCGTCGCCTTGTAATCAAGGGGTCCCGGGTTCGATGCCCGGTGGAGGCACATAGTGGTTCGGATCCCACTTTAAACTGTAGGTCCAGTCCCAATTAGCCTTACTGTGCATAAAGTGGACTTAAAACACCAACTCAAAAATATATAGGGGGCATTCACTATGTTCCTTCACTGCAGGGTGCATCTCGCAAAGAAAAGTTTTACCTTTATCAGATGTAATGTTCTAATGCTCAATGGCAACTACGAGAGAGGGGTGGGTCTGCTAAAATATTTTCGCTCCCGTAAGCCTCCACTCATTTCCTTCTGATTACGTTTCTGCTACGGCTGTGGAGTTACGTTGCTTAGATGAGAAGTTAATACCTTTTCCCGTCGTTATTTACTTTAGGACTATTATTTAAAAAAAAAAAAAAAAAAAAAAGTGTGTTTTGAAACAAACCTTCAGACACCATAATTTACAAGCTGACTGAGCAAGCAGAACATTTACTAGCGCCGCAGTGAGAGAGATTGAAACTATTCATTGACTACGATGCGAATGAGTCCAGGTTTTGCTGAACCAGATATTAAACGTGCGCATTCCGATGAAACCGCGACCACCACAATCGTCCTTGTTTTCAAGAGCGAAGAACAGTATTTACTCAACTCTTAATGCAAGGCAAGTGCTCGGGGAAAACAAAATGGGGTCGTCCTGCTGCCATTCAATTAACTAGGTATAGCTTTTATTTGCATTACTTTCCTCGCATTTCACTTTTTGAATTAGCAACGAAAGGCCCGACATTCTACTTCGATTTGAAGTTGTGAAACTTCATTCGAAAGAATCTTCTGAGAGTGGCTGGTACGTGATCAATACCTGGTACCCGATTGATCTAGATAACATTGAAAATGCCCATTGTACGCTCGTGGACATTCACCGCTTTATTATGTACGTACGTTTTCGTGCATCCGTGATGTGTTCCAAAGAGAATGAATGCTACAGGTATTATAATCGGTTGATCCAAAAATGAGATTACTTATTTTTGTAATGTTTACTGCAATATTAAAAAAAGCAAGCCTCAAATTATAATGCTCTTACAAATAGTTTCCGGTAACTGCGTTTACTTGGAACTAGGCTATGAGAACATAAGCTTGATTGTGTATCTTAGATACAATTTTCTCTTCCACACGAGAATTTAATTTCCGTTAACCAATTTGGGTGTCTAACATCGTCGCTTTGAGATAAAGGGATTCCGGGTTCGATACCCGGTGGAGGCACATGGCACAGTGGTTCGTATCCCACTTTAAACTGTAGGTCCAATCAGGGCCGGATTAAGGTGGGTGCTATTGATGCTGCAGCATTAGGCCCATTCCCGAAATAGGCCCAGTTGAAAACAGACGAGAATTTTTCGAAAGCTGAACAGTTTTCTTTTGCTATATTAACCTGAAAATGAATCTTAGAATGAAATTTGGAGCCCCAATTTCGGACGCCTAGACACAGGTAGTAAAATTTTCACTTTGAAAGTTAGTTGTATACAAAAAAAAAATTCGACGGCATGCAGCATCAGGCCCAATTTCGTCTTAATCCGGCCCTGGGTCCAGTCCCGATTAGCCTTTCTGTGCGTAAAGTGGACTTAAAACTACAAATCAATCCAATTTGGGTGTCCTACTGCAATAGGTAAATTATTATGAATCAAATGACGTCAGTTCATTCCGAAGGGGTAGTGTAATTGTTTTATGCCAAGAAAATATAATTTGCGTTTACATTATGCACACTTCCATCGATATGTAATTTGTATTTGCATTATTGCCAATTAAACTCAAAATAGCATCCAGTCTGAGGAAGAAGCTAGAGAAACATATAAGTATGATACAATTAATTGAAAACTTAGTTTTCAATCGAATTTTCGATGAGAATCCATGACCTTTCATATTCAATTTTGTTACTCCCCTCTCCTACAAATCGTCTTCCCGCGATAAATATTTTGCAACCAGATCTAAAGAAGAGGGGGATGCTATGATACGTGCTTCTCTGATGGCGCAGTGGTAACGACGTCGCCTTGTAATCAGGAAGTCCCGGGTTGTATGGCCGGTGGACCCACAAAGTTGTCCGGATCCCACTCTAAACTGTAGGTTCAATCTCGATTAGCTAATCTGTGCATAAAGTTAACTTGAAATAGAAACACGCATACCGCTCTGGTACGGCATTAGCTGAACAGCGATCAGAGCGGAGTTCCTTTGTCCCTTCGCTCCAGCGAGAAAGACAGCGAAAGTGATGACCTGCTTCCTCGCTCGTTCCTCGGGTGAAGCTGTTCACGCCCCTCCACAATGGTCTCGGAGGCTTTACTTTCTGGCACCCGCGGCCTTCCACGTCTGTGGAAATAGGCCAAGAACTCGGCGGAGTTTGATGAGCGACCGAGGGAGCCTTTTCTGTACGAGAAGCAGGAGACACGAAGGAATTCGCCGGTGAAAGCAGCGAAAAAGGCTTACCGGTGCTGCAACGAAATCACTGAAAAGGAAATAGATTCCTCGCATTTCGCAGTTCGAAGGACATGGATTGTTGTGTTTCTGTACTAACTCATCCAAGCCGCGATTTATGATTTTATTAGAGGCAAGAGGTGGATGAACTTGGTTGATTTTTAATTGAGTGATTCGATTTGACTTGATTTACTTTGCTTTTCTGACACTTTTACCTAATAGCGAAGATGAGGATGAATAGTGATAGACATATACATATATGGACAGCACATAAGTCACACTGAGGATTATACTGGCTGCGAGTCCAGACGCCTTTCAAAACTGTAACACGTTACTCTATAAATAATCTTACAGATGTTTGCCAATAACTTCCCAGAAAACTATTTAGAATTTTAAATCTTGCATGCAGTATATTTTTTACCATGTATTGTATTATCCAGTGGGTGAGAAATAAATATCCCTGGTTGGGATGTCTCATTCATGATCAGAGAGAATGCTTACAATTGGAAGTCAATTGTATGAAATCTAATTTTGATATAATAAATAATGCCAATCAACAGTATTCTAAGTTAAATTATAAAATAATACCATAACAAAATTAAGATTTTGACTCGCATAAAGATTCGGGAAGAAAGCAATGTACTTATTTTCACTGCTGCTGTGCACATGGTACGTAAGAGCAATAGTTGACACCAGTTAACACTAACACCATGTTTTAACTCGGTTTAATTTGAGTATGGCTTGAAACGTTAAATAAAAATAAACGTATCAGCGTTACCAAGTTTAATGAGCAGCATTCTATATTTCTTTAAAATGCTTAACGGTAGCTATAATGCATATTTTTATATGTAGTTGCGATGATATTTAAACTCTGTAATGATGATACATCAAATCATATAGTGTACATATCCAGTCCGTGGTCAAAAAATATCCATGGTTGGGATGTGTCATTCATAAGCAGAGAGTTTGATGGGTCAAGGAGAGGGGAAATCCCTTACACCCCCCTTCAAGTCACCCCCTCATTCATCAGTGAACTTACCACATTTCAAAATATACATTTATATATTTCGTTCCAATGAACTCAACAAACTTGTCACCTCATTATTTCCACAGGTAACATTACTTGCCCAACGAATTGAGTAATTATCCATAATTTCCTTGCCCACCTCCACAAAATCCTACGAGAGGAAATTTTGTTGCCCGTTAAACATTCCAAAATAGCTTTCCATCCTTATTCGCTATTCTTTACCTCCGCAGTATTAAAAATAGCGAACTATTCGTGGTCAACCTCGAGATTAGTCAAAAGTGGAAGAAAAACGGTTATAAATAAGAAATGATGGACATTAAACGACTGTGGGATCTAGAAACAATAAATGTTGCGTTACAGAAAACGTCCGTGAGGAATGCGGTTCGAAGAGTCATTATAATGGATCCACTGAAACCACTTTCATCGGATCGTTTTCTCTTTCCTTGTCTTCGATGAACCAAGAAACTTCTCGCCGAGAAATGCAGTTTTGAGCAGTCATAACCAACCACAACCTCCTTCCTAAGCGGGGAGAACCTTAAAATGGTGGAAATGCTGTAATCTGAACCTCACCCGCACCATAAAGATATGATAATTATTGTTGTGTGGAAGATTCTAAATGTGTAACCTGAAACCAGTCAGCTCATGAAGCCATCATGAGCTATTTCTGTGACACTTTCGGTAGCGGAAGTACGTGACTGGTTTCCCAAGCAAGTGGTTGACCCACAATTTGTGTTGCAACGAGCCGTTACGTGATTGTATTGAGCACGTGTTTCGCGTCCTCCGGGGCTGCTCAGATGAATGGCTGCAGATCGAAAGGCCTTCTTCTCGTCTCCTGCAATTCTGGTCACTTTTTTTGTCTTTTGTAAGAGCTCAAAAATGCGTGCCAGATGGACTACCTGGCGAGCGGGTACTGCTTTCGCCCCTGGCTAGCTTCACTTTCAAACGTTACGAAGCGCAACAAGGTGCCTCGTAAGTCGTTTCTATACGATTTCCTCGATTCTAGTCTGTTCTTGCGTGTAGATTGTGCGACATATCCACGCATCTTTGATTATTTGACGATTTTAACTTTTCTGGAAGAGACACACAATTGTCTCACTAGAATATTCATCTTCGCCTTTTGCTTGTTTGAAGTTCGAAGTTTTGTTTGAAGTTCAGTCTATGCACAGATAGACAGTTTAAAATGGGATCCGCTTCCACAAGGTATCGAACCTGGGACCGCTTGACTACAAGGCGACGGGAGACGGTCTTGGGCTTTAGCTCTCGCTATTATTAATTATTAAATTAATTAACTTACCTTCCCCTTCTAGCCACCCTTTTTCTATTTGGATATTTCCTGCTATTTATTAGTTTTTGCATTCTCCAAAGTACTCTTTTTTTTTCTCCTCAAATGAATTCATGTTTACTTATTACAAGTGAGTTTATCTCGGCAATGTCTGCGGTTGTAAAGGTTGGAATGCTGCTTGTGTTACTTCAGTTTCGTATTATGTAAGTTCACTTTTATGATATGTATCAGATCTCTTGGATGAATTATTGTTTGAGAGAGAGAGAGAGAGAGGGGGTGGTACAAATACATCAACATTTATTTTTCGGCATCTTACAAATGAAGATTGTTTTCATCAAGAACATGCCATCAGAATGTGCCTCTAGTGTTATAATTTGCATTAGTAAAATAATAGGACGTTGATTTTCTACCTCTTTAGTCCAACAAGGACGGTGAAGATGAATAATGAAGGCTTGCTATAAATGAAAAGACTAACTCAATCAAATACTCTTGCAGGAACTCAAACCCAGCGTTCAAGCCCCAATAAAATTGACCATTGAAAAACACTCGAACAGGATAAAAAAAAAAATACAATAATTTCACATTTTACCGAAAGATGGCAGTGCGCACGGCAAAGAAAAACAAAAAGAAACTAGATTATTCCTAACAAAGATGATAATTTTCTTTGCTAAGGTAGGTGTATATCAGGAACTTGGAATAAGTGTGATGTAGCTATGTTATCTGTTTATAAATGCTATACACGAGAAAAGAAACCGTGTGATCATAATCTCAAATATTTTCACGAAAGATGAACTATTTTCATTTTCTTAATCTAAGATGCAATTTAAATACCGACAATTATTTTACCGTTTGTTGTTGAATCTAATTTATTATCATGTGACTGCTTTAGAAATATACACTATTCTTTGTTGCATAATCGCCATTAAATCGATACCGACAAGAATGTTCCACCGCTCACAACGTGTTTACACTTTCAGCGTCGCTTTCGTTTCATCACAGTATAGAAACAAATAGCATTATTTTATTCGACAATAGATTTCAGAATCACTTGTTCTGATTGGTCGACAGTCCGTCTTGAAATGCTTGGTCTAGAACAGTTATAAGATAGAAACAATTCTCGAACGTTAACCTTGAATCCAATGAGAAACATAACATCTTCTCTGACGTCACTTCCTTTAAACGTGGAATTTAATGTGTTGTCGAGTTTCATTTGATCGGAAGAGTGAAACGTTAGCTATTTCTCGGAGATTGTCATTGCCAATTTACGTAGTCGATGAATCATAAATAAAAATCACATAACATGGTTATTTGAACAAAAGGAAGAAATAGGCAGGAGAAAGTAATCGAAAGCATTTCCTAGTTCTTCTTTACATAATAGGCAACCTATTTTTTGTCCGCTCCTCCACATTCCGAGGCCGGCAACCGAACGGCGCTCGACGTGAATGTCAATTAGGGTGCTTTGCATTGGTGATCGGAATGTTGAACTTTGAACGAATATCTTGATTTGCGCGTCAATTATGGTACAGGGAATTAACCTCAGTCACAGAGGTCTAATGTTTCACATTAGAAATTGTCCAAAACAGCTCAGCACTGGTACTAACTGATCAATTGTTTCCAAGAGCAGTATGAATACTCTCTGGACAAACAGGCATATCATCAAAGCACTGATATTTTTGCTGGCAAAAAACTCTAATTTTCTCTTTACGTATTTATAGATTATTATTTTCCACACATGCTTCTTCCAACTATTGATTCTATAATTCGAATGGCGTATTACATGCATTTCATTTCGCACATCTTTGTACAGTCACGGAAACTCATGGGTTGTAACGTGTCCATTGAAAGTTAGTGGGAGTGTTACAACCCAGAAGTGTCCGTTATTACGGTCAGATTGAATACTGAAACAGAACAGCCACAGTCTACGACTTCGAGTAATCGATCCAAGAAACTATCAGGAAATCATAATTAAGTATGAATGCAAATAGATTGTTTACAATCGGCGAGAGCAAAACGTATAAACTCACTGATTGATTTTACTTCGTTTTTCTGGCACTATTGGTTAATCTCGAAGATAAGCATTTAAGGTGATAAGATAAAATGGATAAAGGACAGTCACAACACATGGACAGAACACAATACAGGCTTGGCAGAGGATTATACTGGCTGTGTCCAAACACCTACAACCGCCTTTCGGCTTACCCAAAACGCAGAAATTAATAGTTATATAAAACAGTAATATGTTCTTATTTGATAGGGTTAAGTACGATTCCCGCTCAAATAAAATTAAATAAACTAATGTTCGTTCCGCAACAGCCTATGATGGGCCAACGCTTGTCGAGTTGTTTTATGTTTGTTGACTTGTGGTCAGCGCACCGAGCCTCATCGTCGTTGTTTTCTCCTTTCGAGAACAGAGTTTCGCTACTGTCGATTCCAAATAGCTCCTCACGCTGGATCAAGGTCCAAATTGGACTTCTCACCGGTGATCGAGCCCGGGACCACTCGCACCAAAGGGGAGAACACTAACCATTCGGCCAAGAGGGAGTTCTGTACAATTATGGAACATAAATGCTTCGATACTGTAGACACTTCTTGGTCCAGTATTTTATTAGATCTGGAATCAAGTCTTTCGGATAGATTTAGCTTCATCGTGGACATTTGACAAGCCTCTCCCAGCCTCTGGCCTATGTCTCCACCGGAGGGTCCTGGGAGCGTTGCTCCTTGAGGTCAGCTGGAAGGTGTGGCTCCTGGAGTCCCACGCCGAACCTTTCGGGATCAATGTCTCCCGGATTGATAGCAGGCCCCGCCTTTCGGGAGATGATGCCAAGAGCAGAGTCGACGACCTCCTAGAATTCCTGCATGCAAGGGTAGTGCAGTGACTGACGTGCAGGCGGTCGTGCGTTAAAAAATAAAGAGAAGAAAAGGGGTTTTGTTGTTTGAAGGTGTGGGATGTGTTACTGTAAGGTACAAAGACTTATGGCATGAGGTTGTAGCGATAGAGTGTAAAACGGTCTCACCAAATACCCTGGAGATGGTTTTCTTTGTCAACAACTCGAAAATGCGGAACTGTCATTGAAGAGTTGCACTATACCATATCCTTTTTTTGCGTCGTATTTTAACTGTTTTTATTCCAGAGGTTTTTCATTTTTCTTTATCAAGCACCGTCCTTCCCTTATTTTCGTGCCAAACTCCTTCCTATCTTTTTCCTGAGAGCTCCAATCCTTGCTTCCTTTCAACCAGAAATTATCCTGTAACCATTTCTCTGCTCCTTCAATTTCAGGCATTTTCCCTGCCCTTAAATGTTGTCTCTCCTGTAGGTAAACCGCTCAAAGTGTAGCTTCCTTCTTAGCAACATTCAAATTATTTTTTACTTCCTTTGAATCCTTACGTTTACTCCTAAAATTCATTTTCAACCTTAGTTCGTTCCTTCAAATTCCATCTCAATTTCTTTCGGTGTTGCTTTAGACCGGCTTTAGACGAAAGCATTTCCTTTAACATTTTTGCTATCATAAATGCTATGTAAATGCTAAGATTACAATGTATAATACATACAGCACGAAAGACACGTCGAGTATTACCATCTATGGTGAGTGCACGTTGTTTAAATTGAAAAAAACTAAAATATTGTTCCATGCGTGTAGAGTAAACGCTTTAAAATAGTATGTATTTAAGCACCTCCATTCCTTTGTACGGAAAACCATTTAATACGAAACGTTATTCCTCTCGGTTGAATAGTTATCGTCCTTTAAACATGTGAAGTGATACATTGTTTACATCTCACTCTGCCGCCATTACAACTGTACTCGTGACCTAGAGCTCCCCTCTGATTGGTTACGCTACGAAAAATGCTACGGACCGAGCCTATCCTTGAGAAGCGCCATGGAATATGCCATGGCATCTGAAATGCCATAAAATTTCTCACTTTACACGGTAGCTTTTTGGTCATGGCGTAAATGTTAAGAAAAATGCTTTCGTCTAAAGCAGGTCTTATTTTAACGTCAACTTCTTTTCCATTAAATCTCTATTTCTTGGTTATTTTTCAAGTCATTCTTTGTGTTTTCTACTCATTCATATGGCTATTTCAAGGACATCCTCAACTGTTTTTTGCATGTCAAAAGCAACGTTCTGCATTTAGAGATACAGGAACTGCACCCTTGCGTTTACGCTCAAGTTTGTAATCTCATTTCTTCACCATTACATGATTTATGTGAATAAAAAAAATATCAATGATCATGTTAGTAATTGTTCAATTGGGCTGATCTCCGTGCCAGAGTGGTTAGCGCAGCGCGCTATTAAGTCAGGTGTCCCGAGTTCGAATCCTCGCCTGGGCGTGGTTGCGAGTGCCCCTTCATCAATTTAATCAGATCATCACTCATCCTCATCTTTGCGATTAGCCAAAAGTGGCAGAAAAGCGAAGTAAAATAAACTAAATCAATCAATCAATTTACAATTGAGAACTCTTCTGTGTCTGTCAATACACAAACGAGATCTCGCTAATTTTCAACAACAGCGAAGAAGAATGATTAGAACCAGAGGCAAAACCTTTGGTATTAGATTTTCTCTAAAGCAGAAAGTCGTAGATTGACCCCTTCCCTCTTAGCCTCATGCGAATTAGACTTATATTGTTGTTGTTTTAGTTGTCGGCCTTAGGATTCTATGATTACCTTTCGCAACATTAGTGTAATCCGATATCCTCGACCCCAGTGACTTGTCAAAGCCATGATTTTCTCAGCGTATTATTAATACTGACACCAAATAACACGGTGTTTGTCACACTCGTCCTTCCCACCGACCCATCTTCTCGGAAGAACACTGGAGGAAAAAGCAGAAGCCCCATGGGACAAGCGTGAAGGATTTCTCCTGTGCAGCGTGTCTGACAATTGGTCGCCGACCGTGAAGTACCAAGAGTCCTCAAGGCACGGGAATGCCCTTCCCCCTGCCAGCGGCTGACACTTGCTTCTTCATCGCCACGGATGATTCCAGCAGCGAACGAACTCAAGGTGACAAGGCACTTCCCCAGGAGTCACTCACACCAGTTCCATTATCGAAGACGACCAATGTTTCTTAAGATAGTCAGTCGACGAGAGTAATCCTGCTTTCGGAGATTTTTCTTGACGTCTACTTGACTACTACTTGATTTTTCTTGACTACTAAAAAAAAAGAAAAAAAAAGGTTTTTGTACCACCCAACCCCAACCCCCTTTTCGAAAACGCCACTCTAACAGAATGTTAGAAATTCTTAGAAAACAACGAATTCACTTTACACAAAAAATTCTAGGTGTTCTAGGGAGAATCCAGACTTGATTCTTAAGATTGTAGAATGTCTGTGGTAATTCTTCAAAACTACAGGTATTTTCGAGAAGTCCTTGTAAAGACATTCTGTACTTTTAAGTTGGTAATATTCTCTCACTTTAACATTGCTTCGTATAGCAATACGTATCAATCTCTATCTGCCGTACTCTATGTTGAAGTTATAACGACTATGTAGATTGGTCGGTTAAAATGGGTTGCTTCTTGTTCTCAACGTTCAGTGATCTCACCTTCAATAAGATGTCACAAATTACAGAATGATAACTTTTGCGACTTGGATTTTTAGGTTTCCAAAGAATTTAATGTATTTGCATTGCAACTTTAAACCCATGGGCATCCAGAAGGGTTAAAACGGGGCCAAGCTCCCCTCCAGAAAATGTATGTGAACCTAAATGTATATCTTTAACACATAAAATTTCATTTCTGTTAGTTTATTTTTTAATTATAAGAACTTTGAATGTGGAACGTTATTATGGGGTTAAATATGCCTCCCTTGCCCCCTAAAAAGTTACTTTTCTTGCCCCTCCCGGAAATAATTCATGCGGACGTGTATTTAAACCTCACTTTCCTCAGTAGATGCTGTGATATTAAATGACCGGAACACATTTTGGTACACGAACTCTGACAGCAATGCGAATTCATTAGCTATACTGCCATCTTTCGTAAAGTCTATTTTACTTTTTCGTAAAACCAGAATGTCTAACATCACGTACAGCGTATGCAAAATCAGATTAACTGTATTGTACGTTTTTAAACAATGGAGAGATATGGGTTTACTAGTATTCGAGGAAAAGTGAGGTGTCCTTTGGCCAAAGATCTCATGGTAGAAAGTTCGTTCAAATTCGCTGCGTTTGGATTCTACTGTCAGAAATCCAGCTGCTGGGAGACCAAGATCAGATACGGATAATCACGTGGCCTTTCCTAACACAATGATGCTCAGTCAAACGATCAAAAAATGGAAAGCATGGAGGAGATGGACTTACCATCGCTGACGTCATCGCCTCCATCCGGAAGAATGATGGCTCCCTCGGGAGGACGACCACCTGAAAGGAAAAACAAAAGAATCAGAGCGACTCAGCTGCAGCTGGACCATATCATCTCGAGATGCCTATCTCCAGTGCATCACAACCCAAGCGGAACGACCAGTGAAAGTCCTAATGGTATCCTCTTTAAGGCCACAATCCAGCCATGGATTCCAGATTGGCTGGAGATAGCTTGTCTCTTAAGGTTAACTCGGTTTTCATTTAGCTCCGCAGATCCATGGTTCAACGACAACAAGAATTATTTTTCATTTATATGTCAATTCTTCTGGCCACATGAATATAACACTGCATACACTTAACCCTGCTTTGGTCGCGCAGTCTCTAGTTCTAGGTGTGGGGTTTTAACGTCGTCATTTATCAATGGTTGTTTTGTCAACACCCTCCCTCTGTGTAGCGGAGTTTCTAACCTTCCTCTTTTACACCATGATTTTGTTTTCAGTGTTAGTCGAATCTTCGAGCCACTGGTGGTTTGTTGAAGTCCCTTGCTGTCCGAGTCCATGCGCGACTGTAGGCGCACCTAGTTTTTACTGAAAATTCGGTCTGCCGTTCCGTGCCTAATTGAGGTTTGGCGTTTTAATTGAACATATTTTAAGAACCCGGTCTCTGGCACAGTGCGCGACCATCGACGTAACTCTTCTCGCACGACCCACGAATTAAGAACATGAAGGTTTACAATTAAGTTTAAAACAATACCTATTACCGTATTATAATGTTAGAAAGAACAAAAATTGAGACTTATATGCACACTGGCTACCAGGATATATAATTTAAAATTTTCAGAGTAGTAGGGAGTGCACTCTAAAAAATAAGCTATTCAGTTGCCACGAAAAATATTGGCAGTTTACTAGCTACCACAAGTAGCCTAGAACAGTACCCAATCATTGGCGGAGTTTGACCTTTTGCTTTGGGGGGGGGGCAGACTCTGGGAGAAACATATGTTATTATAAACTAGGGGATATTCAATAACCCTCAGGTATTGAATATCCACTAATTTATAAGGGGTTCGGAAGCCTTTCCCCGGAAATAAAAAAATAACTTAAAAACACTTCGTTTTAGGCCTTTTAGATTTGAAAATATTAAATTTCCTCGCTTAAGTAAACAAATATTAATTAGTTGTCAGTTTTAAAACAAGCAAAACAGTACGATTATTGCATTTTGCATTTAATTAATTTTTTATTGATACAATACTCATATTACTTTAAAAAAGTTACGGTGCAATAGTAAGCTTCAGAAATTTTAGAAAAATTAAATTGAAAAGTTCTTTTGATGCCTCAGCAGTAACTGTTGACTCAACACAAAGTCATTTTTACATTTTCCTTTCTTCAAACTCTACACATCAATCAAATCGTCTAAGACCCGCCATTGCGGCGAAATTACTGCACATGCCATCATGCCAAACGTCAAGATTTGCGGTATGACTTCATAACAAAAATGTAGTAACTGAACTTAATCATGTGTTATTTTTTTAGTCTTTTTTAAGTTGGGGGGACAGCCCCCCCCTGGCCTCTCCAGAACTCCGCCTATGTACCCAATCAAGTGTTTAAAGACTATATTTGCTGTGTGTTGGCAGTCAGTGGTGTAACAAGACTCAAACGATCGTGATGAACAACACCAATTCTTCATTATCACCAAAAGGAGTGTTCAGTTACACCAAGTCAATATGTGAAATATCACGTTTAGTGTTTCTTTGCGCCACACATTTTTCAATGTATAAATCAAGCAACTTTTGCTGGAGCACCTCTACACCACTGGAGCTCTACCGGATGCAACCCAACACAACAACATTGCCGGTAGCTTAACGAGGAGTGAAAGGGATTCTTATGTTTAACAGAAATAGCGTGATAGCAGACAGAAAGCGCCACTTTGTGCTTGGATGTTCTCTAAGCGTAACATCCTTCCAAAGTGGAGCTACTCCCATCGTAGCTCATTTCATGGCTTCCCAGGATAATTCAGTAACTTCCTAGTTGTCCTCACGATGCCTAGTTCAACACCATGACCATGATCTCCGGGGAGGCTTGTGCAAATTGTGTAAGAGGGAGTCTCAATTGAGGCAAAATTATTATTTACTACTCCCTCTGTCCCATAATTATTGTCCGGTACACCTTTGTTTGTTGACTCGTAATAATTGCCCGATATTCAAACTGTGACATTGGTGTATACAGAAGAAGAACATGAAACAAGGGAATGAGTCATACAACTTTATTACTCAAGGATCAGTACAAATTGTGCTTTCCATCTGCCCCTTCGTCTGTAATTTCTGTACTACCATTTTGGCATACCTGACTATAATTATAGGACAGAGGGAGTATTTTCCATATAGTTGTATGTTCATTACTTGTGTACATGTTGCCTGTGTCTATCAACAAAATTCTGAACTGCTAGTGTTGCTAACCAAGATTATATTCCTCTAAAATGTCACTTTTTCACTTCATCCATAAAATTGTTATTCCTAAACCAGCTGAGTGCTACGTATGCCTCCTGTTGGTCGAAAGCCAGAGAGTAAGATGGCGCCAGTCACAGAACTTGAAACTATGACCATGCGACAAATTCTTATCGCATTATATCTCCGGAAATTATCATTCTGAAAAAAAAAAATCACTGGCTTGAGCCATTAATAAATTTCTAGATCTGGAAGAGATTTCATAAGACTTGGTCTGAATATTCCTCCTGGTATTTTGGTGCTATAAGCACTCGAACTTAGGTGTGCGCTAATTACTTTAAACAAAGTAATATAAAAATGTTTAAAATGAGTTTATGGACAAATTAGCATCCTTGTGGAGCCCAGTTGGCCATATTGACACAATATTTAAACAAACCATTTAAATGTATCAGTACCTTTTCCCGCGTATTCCACTGTGTATCACAACACAACCCACACGAACCACGTCCGAACATTTAATGAAGTCACATGCTACAAGAAACGCAATTTCTTCTTTTCTTAACAGCTGCGACACTGGGAGGAGCCTGTGCCTAAGCAGAGACCTTATCCCAGAAATCTCCCGCCACCCGAGGCACCGCAAGGCTCAAGGCAACGAAAATGCAGGAAGGTCGTGCTCCATGAATGTGCGAGGGCTACCGAAACACGACATGCCTTATTGCACGTGCTTTGTATCTCTCCCCTGTGGCGTGATGTGGCCATGATGTGTAAACACGGTGGTCGTAAATTGCTGATGGCTCAATCCAGGAGTTATTAAATTGTTATTTGGCTGGAACAATTAAGGTTGCGTCCTCTTTTAACCTTGTGGAGGCGTTAATTTGCCACTTAACCTCATGTACTTTGCTCACATGCGATTTTTAGAGTCTCTAAAGACAATGACAATTTATGAGCAATCATTTCCAGACAAATTTCGTGGGAAGATGCTGTATAAATAACTGCAATTTCTCTACTTGAATGAAGGACATTTTGCTACGTATACGAGTACTTATGATTCCATCCTTATCGTTAATTGGTGTCGGTTCTGCGACTGTTTTCGAGTCCATTCGAAGGGCTGAAAATGGTCGCACGATGCTGTTGAAAAGTAATACTGTGTAGAGAGGCTTGAGAAGACGAAAGGTGGCCTGAAGGCAATTGAACTTCAATCCGCCATTTTATTTTACAGCAAAACCACTCGAGTCCACAAGACAGGATATGTATGCGTCGTGAATCTATGTCAGTGTGAAACAAAAGTATGTGAAGGATGAAGAACATGGCCGCATAAAGGATACACCTGATGTTTTATGATAGCTTTATCATTTGAAATATTATATTGTCGTAAATGCTCCTATTTCGTGTATTTAAGGTGTATTTGCAAGAGCCATAGGAACATCAGAAATTTTGAGTGAAGGGTCTGTTGGGCTAGATGTAAATTTCACATATACTCACGTAGGCAGTAGCATCCTGAGGGGCTCTGGCGAAGTTTATATTCTGACTGATAAAGATTTCCTTTGAATATACCAGGAAAGGTAATATATTCTACTCATTAGCAGAACAACATATCATGCACCATCATGGAGGGAACATATTTACGACCATATATATCCTAGTAATGCAGTAAAAATAGATGTTTGAGCGAACAAAAGAGAAAATGGGACAAGCAAGAAATTTATCAGAAATGTTGTACTTGCCCCTAAAATCGAAGTTGTGCTAGGGCTGCCGTATTGGAAAATGACGGTCCTTTTTTTATTTTTTCCCATATTTCATTGACCGTTGCGGATACGGAAAATGGTTTCGGACAAAAAATGTTCTACTAGGAAAAAATGATTTTTTTTGAGGACTTTAGTATATTCGTTAGGAAGGCAAGTATACAAAGTTTCTACCAATTCCTGGCTTGTCCCATTTTAAATTCTTTCTTTTTCATTTTACATTTGGTAAAATTTGGCCTAATTTTACTGCACCATATTACGAAATTTTCGTTCAAGTTGCCCTACTACAAGAGGTCCTACACTGTGGAAGTGCTTCTAACTAAAGCGGACAGGAATATTTTGTTGAATTAGATACATTTATTTTACCCATAAATATGGAACGAAAAATTTGGTTGGAAACTAAAGCTTCATCCCAAATTATCACGTCTTACTTGTCTGTTTTTTTGGGACAGTTGTGGGGAAATTTGGATAATAGGGGATTGAGTCGTCCTGTCCCTCTATGACATCCTTGCTGGATGTCTTTGCTCTGAACAATAACGGGATTTGCAAGCAGACTTAGTAATTTCTAAAATCAAAGTAGGGAACAAAGCTCCCTTAACGGTTTTTGTGCATAGCAAATACAATTGATGTTCAAAAATTACATGGCTCAATAGTGTGTTCAGCTGTTTTAAATATAATAACTAGTTATGGTGCACAGTAATGGAGTTCAAACCATACTATTTTTCAAGAGCTCATTTCCAGTTCACTGACGTAAATAAGAGCTTGAAGTATATACTTGACGTTACGGATATGGCCGAAGACGTTTAGTAGGAAAATCGGTATGCATCCGCCATCCGGAAGGAATGATTACAGGGGGCACAGCGTAACGCAGGGAGTGCAGAGTGCATGTGGGAGCGGTTATTTCCAATGAAACAGGCGATGACATGCACCACTTACCATCGCGCTTGGAAAGTGCTCCAATTCCCATCGAAAAAAACAAAAGGCACGCGTCTTCAAAACCACCTAGCTACCTACTTCCTCTCCCAGACGAAAGTAAACTCATACAGAACCACCATAGGTTCTGCGAATTTGGGAATCTTGGAATCACGATTTTGACTCGGTAAGAGTGAATAGAATAGGGCGTTGGTGTATGAGAATAATTTCGACTGACTCACCTTTCCTACAAATAATAATAATAAACTTCCAGTTATGTTTACTAAGTAACCACCATATATCTCACGGCTCAGACAGTGACATATTGATAGTTCATTGTTGAACAAACTGACCAATAGAGATAATTTATATGATAATATAGGTACTAGTATTTAGTAATGTATCTTTCAATGCCTCGAATTTTATCTTTGTATTTCTATTAGATTTACATTCTCAGTAATAAATGCATACCCTGGGTGAGCTGCAGTTCCGTCTCTTTCTGTCAGTCTTCTTCCATCGACTATCTTGCTCGTCGTCGCCTTGTAATCAAGGGGTCCCGGGTTAGATATCCGGTGGAGGCGCATAGTGGTTCGGATCCCACTTTAAACTGTAGGTCCAGTCCCGATTAGCCTTACTGTGCATAAAGTGGACTTAAAACACCAACTCAAACCAAACTATCTTGCTACCCAAATATAAATCCTCTTCCAAATTTTGCATCGATCTTTTCCTTTTTGCCTAAAATTATCTTGCGTAGCTTTTTTCTGCATTCTTACTTCAGCCATGCGTTATACATGGCCAAACCACAACAATAATCGTTGCTTCACAAGTCTTGCTTTATCTCCTCTTCTAGAAACTCTTCGATTTCTTCATTATTTTCTACGTATCACCTTTTCTCGAAGGCCCATAGATCCTTCTCACCACTTTTTCCTCGGAGACACACAGTGCAATCTCCTCAGTTGCTCACATTATCTATGATTCCGATACATCTATTATAACAGGTCTTCTTACAGTTCCATATATTTTCAATGTGTTTTTCTCTTGACAATAGACTGAGTTTTGACATCTTAACATTGGCGAAATGCGTACCTTCTGTTTCCTACCGTTATCGACTTATTCATGTCATCTTCCATTCCGGTTTCACTATTTAAGATTATTTTTAAATAACTGGAGAAAACTATTTTTAGAACTTGTAAGCTCCTATTGCAATTGCACTTCTCCGTTCTTGTCTTTACCCCTGTCTTTCGTCCACAGCTTGTTTTCTCTTCGTTTATTCTTAGTTCTATGTCCCTACTTTTTTTCTCCGATATCAAAAGCATTTATATACAAGATCCCAAATAGAATTCAATTCAAATTGTGCTACTGTAGCAACAATGGTAACCAAAGAATATTAGTTTAAGGTATACTTATTAAAAGTTACGTATCATTTTTCTTTTTTAAAAAAACGATTTTGTAATATATTTCACAGTTTAAATTTACATCAGTTCACAAGGATTTGACATACTAGAATCGAAAATTATATTTTTCTCTGATTGGGAATTCTTTTAGAACGTAAGAGTTTCAGAAACTCAAGAAGTTTTCCTTGACTTCATTTTCGTGAAATCGACCATCTACGAGGCGCATCCAGAAAGTAAGTTTCCCTATTTTTTTCCCCGTGAAAGTAAACATAATGAGCCGTGTAAATTGCGCATGCGCAGCAGAGCTAAGACGTATCAATCATATGCCAGGCGGACAGATCCCGCCCGGCGCCAGTAGCGAGGCAGCAGTGGTCCGAAGAGGAAGCTCGTATTCCTTCTCGCGCCGCATGCCAGTAGCGAGGCAGCAGTGGTCCGAAATGGAAGCTCGTATTCCTTCTCCCGCCGCATGCGAGGTTCGGTCGGTGATAAAGTTCCTGAATGCGCAAAGCATTGCGCCAATTGACATTCACCGTCAGCTCTGTGAGGTCTATGGGCCGAACATTATGAGTAAGCAGATGATGCGTCGCTGGTGTCGGCAGTTTTCGGAAGGTCGTCAAAGTGTCCATGATGAAGAACGCAGTGGGCGTCCGTCCCTCATCACTGATGAACTGGTTGAGCTGGTGCGGCAGCGCATCGTAGAGAACCGTCGCTTCACGATTACGGAGTTGAGTAGCCTTTTTCCGCAGATATCGCGATCCGTGTTGCATGAGATTGACACGTAGCGCCTGCTGTTCAAAAAATTGTGTGCCAGGTGGGTGCCGAAAAACCTGACACCCGAACACAAAATGAAACGTTCAGGAGCAGCACTGACATTCCTGGAACGGTACCATGATGACGGCGATGATTTCCTCGACAGGATCGTCACGGGCGATGAGACGTGGATTTCGCACTTCACCCCGGAAACCAAGCAGCAGTCAATGCTTTGGCGGCATAGTGGATCTCCGGCCAAGAAGAAATTCAAACAGACGCTGTCGGTACAGAAAGTGATGTGCACCGTGTTTTGGGACAGGAAGGGCATTTTGATCATTGACTTCCTCCCCAGAGGTGAAACGGTGAACGGTGACCATTACTGTGAAACACTAAGGAAATTGCGACGTGCCATTCAAAACAAGGCTGCAGGTGTTGTGCTCCTCCATGACAATGCTCGTCCACATACGGCTCGGCGCACAGCAGCTGTTTTGACGGAATTTCGCTGGGAGTTGTTTGATCATCCACCTTACAGTCCTGATCTGGCTCCCAGCGATTTTCACGTTTTCTTGCACCTCAAGAAATTCCTGTCCTCCGGTGAGCGTTTTGGCAACGACGAAGAGCTAAAGACGTCCATTCACAGGCGGCAGAGTTCTACGACAGTGGGATCCAAAAGTTGATACCACGATACGACAAGTGTCTCAATTCTGGTGGTTGCTATGTTGAAAAATAGCTGAACCTTTGCTGTACCTTTTGCCAATAAATGGTTTACTGAAACTGTGTTGTTGTTTTTTTTAAAAAATAGGGAAACTTACTTTCTGGATGCGCCTCGTAGTTCACCGAATTGTTTCTGTGGTCCTTGTAGTTGCCGAGATAACTCGGAAAAACAGACAGGGCAGTTTTGCTGATGGCCGAAAAGAAACATCGAATTCATGGAAAGATGGCTGCGCAGTAGGGGTGTGCGGGACAGAATTTTTTGGGTCGGGACGGGAATTTTTTTGAAGCCCGACGAGAAAAATTCGCAATTTCCCGACAAAGTCGGGAAATGTTCGAAATTTCCAGAAGCTCTGAAAATCTCGAATTCTTCACGTCATTTTCACTTTAAGTGATTGTTTTTGCATTTCTGGAATAAAAACTAACAATTTTCGTAAGTTCCAAAAATTTACAATTCAGAAAACGTTGAGAATTAACGACTTTTTAAAATGACCATCCCGATTTTTTTTTCCGGTCCCGACTTTTCGGGATCCCGCACACCCCTACTGCGCAGTGTCGGTACCAACGAGCGTTGAGCACTTCGTCGAGTGGCGAAATGAACTGTCTTTCGGATATTAAACCTTTTCCTGCTCCCACAAAAATAGGCAATAATTAGGCTGGAGAGTTCAATGAATTTACCCATCTCTAACTATGCACTGTTAATGATCAGGCTGGAAAGTTCATATGAACTCGAGGCAAATATAAGATATAGCCGTGCCTACGTATTTCTGCTACCGATTACCGTCGGATGATGCAGTTGTCACTTCCGCCCTTTCCAGTCTAATATTTCTGACACTCCATTGGGCAGTCAAAATTTCGTCAGCGTAGTGGAAAAAGAAGTAATTGCGTCAATTTGATACTTGAAATCCGATATATGTGATAACACATTGTAAATGAACTTTTGACGCAGAGGTGTTCACCACAATTATGATATTTTGTTTGTTACTGACGAGGATTTTGACTGTATTTACATGTTCTCTTATGGAGCTTTGGCTATTTTGGCTTGCTAGTTGGATGTTCAATTTGCCTCACGCCGGAAACTGCATTGACATCTACTGGCCAGCGCAAGCCCTTGGAGGAACCACAAAGCGAAAGTGCTTTCTGTCGGTGCATACACATTACGCATACGAAGCTGGCAGTGTACATATCACACGCATTATGCAAACAAACACTTTCCAAGCGCTTTCTTTCGAAAGCTTTTCGTGCCTTTTATGTCCATCGAGGGAAAATGCTCCAAGTCAGTAAATTCTCGCAAAATTTTTTTAGACTTGATAATATACTTCCAGGTTACAAGGTGCACAGCCATTAACGGTTATCGCATGTAGCAGGTAACATCAATTCTTCTGGCTGGCGAAAGTAGAAATCTCGTTAGTGATCCAAATCCTGGATTAGCATTCCTCCATTTTAATCACTTCTAAATTATACTCATGTGCACGCCTCCAACGCAAGCTCTTTCCCCCCCTCATAATTATCATTCCAACATAGCTAATTCTTTCCTTAGTTCCATCTAATGATAATTCATCTTCATAGTTCCGTTTTAATGAGAATATATTTTGAATTGAATTGCATTGAATTGACTTTATTGCTTGATGTGGTTCGGCTGTAGCTGGTCTATCAACTAATTCCAAAAAAGTACAAATTGATAATGGTAAAATTTTTAAGAAGTCATGATGCACCCAGCCTCGCAAAACGACAGTAAATATTTAGCTTTTAAATTTGCTTTATTTGACATTAATTTGTTATGTGTGTGTCTAAAACGACACGTAACGTAGCACAATGACTTTCTTTTGATATGTAACAAATAATAATAATAATAAATCGGGAGAGACTTGAGACGAAAGTCAAGTTTCCAGGTGGAACTTTGGAAACTCTTCTCACAGGGTATTTTTTTATTAATATTATTAGTTGCTCAATATTTCTTCCTTAAATTTCTTCTTCCTAGAGATTTATAATCAGCTGAGATATCTATTAGTTAGTGTTATACGTTAACTGTGTGTAACTAGTTATATATGATGATGATAATAATAATAATAATAATAAAAATCATCGTTGTCATTATTGATTTGGTTTATGTTACTTCGTTTTTCTGCCACTTTTGGCTAATCTCGAATATAAGGGTATTATGGGAATTGATGAAGAGACATTCACGAAGAACGCCCATGTCCAAGCTGGGACTCGAACCCGGAACCCATGGCGTCGCAGCACGCTGTGATTGACACTTTGCCACTGAAGTCGGCAAATAATAATCGTGTTATCAAAGTATGACACCCTATTGTATAGGTTAACGCATATATTTTATATCACTTGTTACTTGGTTCAAAAAGTAAGTAAGTCGCAGTTGCATCTTAAGAAGTAACTCAGACTTACTGGTACTTGAAAAGTAACAAATCATACAAGATCAATGGTCATTAATTGTAGTATACGAAGCCTAGCTTCCTTGCCGAAAACGATCCAAAAATCCTTTCACCTTAGCACCAGAGAGGACACATAGTTGCAATGATAGTTCTCAAATTTAGTTCTTCCCCATATTAAATTCCTCAAGAAAAGTAACAGTTACTCATTGATTTATGTAGGTATAATAGACCACACGTTCATTCCCCCCTTACACTCTAGCCCCCTCCCAAATACTAAAAATAGAATCCTAGAAACGCAGGAGGAAGCTGCGGAGCTATATGACCAGCCAAATCAATTAGCCTGTAATTAGTAATTACCCTGTAGCGAACCTTACAGGGGAACTAAGGCTTAATTCGTATTCTCTGCCATCGACTTTTGGGGAATTCGGGAAGGATACAAAAACAATAGGACGTCATTTTATTCTCACGACACAAAGAACAACCTTGGATGGTTATCGCTTTCCATTGACACAGTTTTGTGTCTTCGGGAAATGCCGGAGAAGTAAAAAAGAAGGCAGGGAGGAGCCTGAAACCCGATACGATCTCTCCGATAACAATCGGTCGATTGTTGCATCGTAAAACACCTTCGCACTGGAATTCAGTTGCAGTAACGTATAGCGAGGTTTGGTCGGGAATTTCAATGGATGACCCTCGTTAAGTCTTGATTAGTTTCTTCAGAGCAGGGAGGGATTATGGCTGTGGCCGCGCCATCATAATGGGGATTGTTTCCTTAAAATAATATAACATTTAACTTGTATATAGTTTCCAAAAATATATGTAAAAAGTTTACGTCTTGTCACCATGCTGTAATATGTGAGATAAGATGGAGTGGGAGGGGGAATAAAAATATATTTCCTTAGCCTTAGTGATTAATTTACTTTAGCTGGTTCCAAGTCACTTTTGCTACTATACGCTCGACTATGAAAATAGGCGGCTGGGCAGAATTGCGCTGTTGCCACATATGGGAAAAGCAAAGCGAGAGCGGGACAAAAGTCGCTGGTTCCCCCGCACTGTGTGGTAAAACGACAACAGCGCTGCGTTGCCTACTTCGAGCATTAGACAGAACCCCCCCTCCCCCTTCACACACTCTCTCTCTCTCTCTCTCACACACACACACACTCTCGGGCACTTTCGCGTCCCATTCGATACAGAGCTGGTGATCGTGCGAATTGAAAGTTCGTTACAGGTCCCATATCTACAACACGTCGGACTGCTCTTCAACCTCCGAACACACGGGGTTGTGCTCCGACGTGGCAACAGCGCGAACTACTGCCAGCCGCCTAATTTCATGGCTGTGCGATTAGGTGCGCCATATTTAATCCGTTAGATGCAGAGAAGGCAGAATTTCAAATTCACATTCTTTATTTCCGTGGGCGAGGTTCAACCTGTGGGGAAGGGGAGGGGGGCAGAACAAGAAAAGTGTTCGGTAAAGTTTGAAAAAAGTAATAGTAGACACGCTGTCGTAATAATATACTTTAAGGGGAGTATGCTATGATCTGGTTGTACGCGCCATTAGGCTTGGGGGTGGGAGGGGGTGCTCCTGCTTCAGAGGCTGCGGATTTTAAGATTGTTCTCATTTTCTTGAATTTTTCGTCATTCGAGAGTATAATCAAAATTTGACGGTATAACTCTGTGTGTACGGAGTGGGTCTTTAAGAAGGCACTCGAAGTGTCAACCTCACTTTCACGTACACCCTGGACTGAATGTTGCAGTCTAACGAGGCTCTGGCGTCTGACCCAGCATAATCATGTATGGACTTGCGTTGTTTTCTGTTCATGTGTGTTTGTGGCAATTTCATCTTATAGTTTATCTTAACCGTCACGATTGGTAGAAAAGCGACGAAGAGAACCAAATCAATCAATCTATTTAACTCACTTGAGGGGAAGCCTATAGAAACTACCGTGCATGTTGTCGCCTCGGTCTGTTGTTCGCGCATGCGTGGTTAATGTTCTGCTTTAGATTGAAAGGAATCTTGTCGCATGTTGCCAGCCGCTTGCAGTTTCGATCACAAAGCTCTCTTAGGGGGTGAGAAGCATGTTTTTGCATGTTATTATAATGAAATTGTGATTATTTAACAGCACTATGATAGGGGAGCAGGCTAAGCTTCCATTCAAACCTTCAGTCAGGCACAGGTAATATCAGTTTAATTTCTGACACATTAGATGTAGCTTCTGTCAAAAGCGATCTCAACACAGCTCTGAAACATCTAGAAATCTTCCAATCCTCACAAACATATATTTATAGACTCACCATCTTGCTCTATGTTGAAATTCCACAGAAAGCTTTACACAGATCGACCATTTCTTGAATGAGTTAGGCATTATTATTATTATTGGCTCACGACATAATATAAATCGTGTTGCCTTGAAGTGAAACATCGAATTACAAGAAGTACACAAAAGTCTGAAGAAATAAAAGAACAACAATGAACAGGCAAAGATAAGAAAAAAAATATTGCTCTCTCTCTGAAGATAAACTGAAATCAGACATTCGAATAACTTCGAGCAAATATGGAACTTTGGTTTGCGTAACCGATAGATTGCTGAAGTACTACAGCACCACATGTTGTAGTCGGTGGTCGTTCGAAGTGTTTCGCTGAACTGGTTACACTCACGAATATTGTTATCGTATCCGACGCCCTATTGTGGTTGGTATACTTTTCACGATTCGTTTGCAGATGGCTCTTAGAAAGTGTGTCATAATCTTAGTTTGTAATTTACACATTTTCTAACACGTAAATCTGACGATTTCTTTGATTATGAAATGCTTAGTGGAAGGAGTCATGCTTATGGTTAGTTTTGATTAGCATGCTTTAGGGCACACTGAAAAATCTTTTAAAACGAATGGTTTGCCAGCCTGTCCTGGTATTTTACAATTTTGTGATTAGGCAAAAGTGACAGATGAGCGAATTAAAATAAAAGTAATCAATTAATCAAAGCAATGAATAGAGGATAGCTCTGCCTCCACCCTTACAATTAGAGCTTCGCATATTCCTTGCGCATACAGAGAACTGAGACCCAATAATGGTGATGCGCATTTAGAATCCGTAGACAATATCTCTGAAAGCCATAGACCATCTGTCGAAATCCATACATTGAAGAATGGAAACTTAACCAAATAGTAAGCTCAGACGCCATGCTACCTTTCAGTTTTGCTTGTAGTTGTAGTTAGGGTAAATGGGACAAGGAATTGAAAGAGAGACAAGGAAGTCGTAGCAAGCGTTCGTGTCCTTCGTTAAAGGTTCTATCCAAAGCCATTACAATCTGCGACATTCTGTTCTCTAGCAGTGGTGGAGACTGGAGACAGACTTTCTGGTGCAAGTGGACTATTGGACTATCTTTGTTAAAGATTTGGGGTGGGCACATCTTCAAAGAAAAAAATATTTTGATGTGCACGTTGTTGTTGCGTGAGTCACAGATGGAAGTTTCCCACCATATTATCACTTTCAATTTCTTTTACCACGAAATTTACCTGTTATTGTATTTTGACACTGTAATGGTCGGATTGACCATTACTGGTTTTTGTATATTGTATTACTTAATTGCTGGCCAGCTACAAGGTGTAGGATTAAGTAATATGTTTCCATGAGTGTACTTTTATGTTATTATTGCATGTAAGTGTATGTGCTTATTAGATTGTGCTTTACTGGATATTAGATTTCTCTGTTTTTTATCTCCCCGGTTGGGGGAGCTAGCTGTCTTACCAAAGACCGTTGGCAGTGGCATTTTTCAAACGCTACGGGGTCCACGTCCACGGACGTTTACCCCGACTATAAAAAAGGCCAGTTGGCTTTATCAAAGAACAGTGTTTACCCATTGATCAACGAAGAGGAACGTCTCCTCAAGTTTAGTCCACTTTTGGTGGCTATACTTAATATAATAATGTAGCATTTGGGGTAAGCCAACCCCTGTTGCTGTCCCAAGTCCCCTTTTAGAAAAAGCTTTGAATATGTGGATATTTCCGTATTGAATAATTGATGCCCATAAGAAAGAGTAAAGGCGTAAGGAAACGCATTTGTTATGAACGGAATATCATTTCAGCTGAGGGTAGGCCCGCAGAGATAGTTTTGCTAACCCTGCGGTAAAGGAAGTGACGATGGTGTAAGCCATAGGTGCGCAATTATGTTGATTTAGAGTTTTGTCTATGCAAGACACACATGGAAACGCTATGTAAATATGTACATACATATTTACATAGCGTTTCCATGTGTGTCTTGCATATATATATATATATATATATATATATAACTACGTATAATAAACCAATATATCCTACTAGAAATGTTATGATTCCAAGAAATACGGCACTGTCCATCTAAAACCAGTTGTTTATTCACTTGCTGTACATGTGTAACGAACCAGGGACTAAAAATATAATTTGTTATGTGAAACCCCCCTTTTGTAATTCCGGCGCAAATATAATCTGCTCGCATGGCACCCAGGGTGAGGTGAAAGGAGAGATTTGAAGGATTAAAGCGGGAAGAAATCCAGAGGTCCGGATAGAGACGAGGGATAGGGGGAGCCGACACTTTCACAAGACAGTGGGCCAGCTTGTGGCCCAGCCTGATTTTGGGTGAGCCAAGGCCAAGTCTGCCCCACCATTGCTTCATTACTTGTGTCTTTAAGATTCTATCTCCCACTATCACTCTCCCCCCTCTCTCTCTCTCTCTCTCTCAATTACTCTCACGTATGCGCACACACACACACACACACACACACACACACACACACACACACACACACACACACACAGTGGCGGCGCCAGGATTAATCATCTAGGGGTGCTGAGGGGGTGCGGAAAGAAATGTAGGGGGTGCAATGCTGAAAATAAGGAAAACGTGAAACACGCATGCAACCTTTCAAAATTGGGGGAGCAAGGTGCCAAAAGTCAGGGCGTGCAAGGACAGTTCGTTTTCCCTTGGTACATAAGGTTTAGCATAGTGCGGGGGCAAAAATAGCAAAAAGTAGGCGGCAACTGCACCCCTAATCGCCGCTACTGATTAACATAAATTACTGAAATTATATGTATGAAATATATAACTTTAGATTGGCATTCATTTTCCAGGGAGGCTGTGCTTCCTTGCCCTCCATGTCCACGATGATATGTATTAAGTCTCATTTATACTCCAAGAAAGTGGTCGTACAGTGTAAACATTAAGGTACACGTTGCAGTTTTATTGAACTATGTAGTGCAATACAAAATTAAATATCTTTGCCTTTAAAAACATAATTTTTTAACCTTTTCAATGCAACCAATGGAGGTATAAACTACATAGAACATTTTACCTTCCGTCTGCCACTTCAGGACAAAACGCGAAGTGCACAGCAACTTCGTCTTCGTTAAAATCCCTTATGCCGCACTATCCACAACAACGAACTGTCAAATTTATTCGTGAACATTGGGCCTCTTCCTAACAGTTTTTGAAAAATCCTGAAGTGGTACGTTTACTAGACATGTTACGTGGAACCAGTGGCGGCGATTGGGTTCCAAAACTGGGAGGGGCAATGTGCCCAAACTTGGGGGTTAGAGGGAGATTATTTCCGTAACATCTTTGGCTGCTATGCATTTGAAGCATCGGAAAGAGTCACAACTCTCAAAGCAGCCAATTAACCAAGCGAGCCGCTGACGTCATCTCAACCCAGAACCTATTGCTAAGCCCCTTGATCAGGTTCTACACGCCCACTAGGCTCGCTAGACAGACTCGCTCAGTCCGCTGGAGATGTTCCGAAAGTAATTCGACTCTACTTTCCCTTTGTATTATAGATAAGGTTTAGCATAGTACAGGAGCAAAAGTGGCAAAACGTGGTCCTAATCGCCGCCACTGCGTGGAACAAATACATAGAACGTATTAACAACTCGCATTAAATAATTTCCCGAGCACGACTTGGTGATACCTTGAAAGCAGCTGAAATTTTTGTTCCAGTGTGAGGAAGAACAGGTAGGCGGAAAAAAAACATAACTCACATGAAGTTATAGGCAATTATCGAAAACCACAAGCAGACCACGTGACGAAACAAATGAAGAAGAAAATCATAAAACAATGCTGACGATAGAAAAAAAATGTTTATAGAGGCTGCCGCCAGTACAGAAAAGTATGTATATCGGCATCTCTTTCAGTGCTTGCCTGTTGCATACAATAATAACGGTCTTACTTCAGTACCTAACATTCGGGACTCAGTATGACGACATGACAAATTATAACACACTAAGGGTTGGTGTTTTCAGTGAAAGTAGGGGGTGCGGAAGAAAATTCAGGGGTGCGCACGCACGCACCCCCTCGCGCCCCCCTGCTGACACACACGCACATACGCACGTTTTCCACGTTTCCTTTCACTTTCCTTCTATCTTATTCCCTTCTACCTCTCTTTCTTTTAATTCCTGCTTCTCTATCTCTTTCTTGCTTTTCCTTCCTGTTTCTCCATGTCTTCATTTCTATCTTTCTTCCTTCTTGTTTCTTTCTTTCCATTCCCTTCATCTTTTTCCTCTCATTTTTCCCTTTCTCTTTTATCTCTGTACATATCTTTTGCTCTATGTCTCTATCTTACATCTTTCCTCCTTCTCTTTGTTTCTTTCTTTGTTCAATTTATCTTCTTCTTTCTATCGTCAATTTTTATTATTTCTTTTTTCTCTCCTCTCCTTCTATCTTCCTGTTTATCTCTTTCTTGCTTTATTTCTTTCTCTGTGTCTCTATTGCTTCCTTTAAGTTGCTCCTCTCTCTCTCTTTTCTTCTCTTCGTGTTTCTTCTCTACATTTTCTTATGAATTTCTTTATCTCAGTCTATTTCTCTGTGTTCCTATTCCTCTGTAAGTACTTGATTCTTTCTATACTCCAAATGATTCTAAACATTTCTCATGTTGGCAATTTGGGCGTATAGGAGAATGGGGGTGAGTATATATAGCTGTATATAACCTTCCCCTCTTATCCTCCTATAGTGGTCTCATTTGAAATCGGCATTGCAAATCCTTGTGCTGGATCTTTCGTCATTTGTTGCACAACGGCCAAATTCCTTTTCCGTTCCCTTCGGGACTTCCTTGTAATTTTCTCTCTCACAGAGGCGGGAGCTGTTCTTGCAAAGCGCGAGGGAGGGGCACGTTTGTCTTTTAATAAGCTGAGCTGCAGCCGCCGGGGTTTCTCCACTCGACGAGGTGTGAGCGACGAAGAGAACTTTCGTCAAACAGGAACTGGCAACGACCAAACAACGGGTTCTGTCAACTACGCTTTCAGGTGCGTGTGTAATCGGAAATTGCGAAAGGTCGCACATTCCTTTCACACTCGCTTCAAGATCATTCAGAAGGATTGTCCAATGTGGCCCGACAGGGTATTGAATTCGTACACAGACCAATGCCATAGTCAGGATTTTACAGACAGACTATGTTTGTCAAGGTGGCAACCCTGGCCTCACTAAAGCTACGATCCTGACAGACAAAATGTTTTCACCGGTCCTGCATTATATTATTTTATAGCTTACGTGTATTGCATTAAGAAAACAAAACGTTTAGTATTTTAACTTGATTTCTCCAATCCAAATCTGGGACAGTCCCAAGAGCTTAACGTTTAAAACATATTAATATATTTTACAACCTCAAAATATTGAAGAATAGATTTCACGACTGTGAAATGCAAGACATACGCAAACTGTTTATGTAAATGTGCTGTAAACAAGGGGTTCCTTGTTCTATCCCCGGTGGGGGAACATTGCACAGTAGTTCGTTCCAGTTTAATTGAGTCTATCTGATTGTAGAGCAGGCTAATCTCGGTGCATCGTTAATTGTGAAGGTTACATCAGATTCACTTATTTCCCTGGTAGCGTAATGGTAACGTCATCGCTTTATAATCGATGGGTTCCGGGTTTGATACCTGATAGAGGCACACAGTGGCTTGGATCCCATTTTAAACTGTAGGTCCAGTCTCAATTTGCATATTTGTGCTTAGAGCGGACTTAACACTCTAAACTCAAACGATCAGACTCATCTCACTTCAGTTTTACCATAGCACAACTGTTTCTGCATTTGTTGCGTTACTCATGTGCAGGAGTACCTTGAGCTTCAAGAATTAAAGTAGCTACATAGCTGAAACTAAATTATTTCGAAGCAATAAATTTACGCCAATATGAATTGATAAATCTGATGCCACAAGAAAGGTAGTACGTCATCGATAAAGAAACAGGAGAGTGGAAGTTACGACTATTTCCCGAAAACATTTAATCATAAATAAACTCGTGTATGGTTCATTAATTTTTAAAAGTACTGATGGAAATTAATTGTTATGAGGCATTCTGGTTAAAATTCCATATGCTCTTCGAAATCAGTTTATAGTTTAAATACTTCTTCAGCTCCAAATTGTCTGTTCAGCCCACCCACATGACATTTTGTAATATATTATGATCACATAAGAGTTAAATTGCTGATGATACCATCTCATATCATTTTTTACTAAAATCGTCTTTAAAAGAACTTTATTTGAAATTTGAGTACTTCACTGGATACGATTCAGCTCTTTTCCGCAATGTTTCCAGACTCCTACATCTATAAAATAATGACGACAACACAAGCGATATCCTGACTTGACAGAACATAAAGGATTCGACAGCGCTAAAAGACGTATGGCGTTTATCATTTTCACATTCTGTTCTGCTGTGTGTTTCCAAGTGTCGAGTGGGCGAACAATGCCAAACACGATCGGAATCAGCCCAGGCGAGCGTTATTGTTTTCTTCCCAGGATGCCAGACGGGCAAGTCGAAAAACCAGGAAGTTTTCTCATGTTCTGAACGAAAAACTTCACATGAAAATGGTTTAACGGAGGCAATTATCCCAGATACCGATACAATAAACGCCCCGGGATTTCTTTCCTTTCTGCCAACCATTTACAGCCTGCTACCATTTTCTTTTTCTGGGTCACGGAGCTCAAGCAGGTCCGGTGTACCTGCACACAGAAAACTAAATGCATCACTAAAGTGCGTTTTTTGGCCTTTGCCAAGGATCATATTTACAGTTTGATGCATCCTGGTATATCATTTGCAAAGGTAGCCAACGTGCATCATATGATGCAAGTCAGTTCCTTTCTATGAAAATTTTAATGCATACTGCTGGAAAATGCATCATTGGTGAACAGTTTTGATTGTTCTTGGTTATGTTATTCAAAGGGTGGCTCAATATAAAAAAAAATTACCCGGTGAGGTGTACTTTTAGAGCCCCTTTTTACCCTCTAACATTGCACCCTGGCTTCCCATGAATAAAAAAGAAACTTGGCCATGTTATATATTTACGGTTCCAATGAGTAAAAATAATAACCTTATTTTTAAAATAACTTCACTGTTATTGTTAAAGAGCATGTTTATTGTAAGTATGTATTTATTTAATATCTACATAATGAAATCTAAATAATAGAAATATCTTAACTTAATTTGCTTTACGATTTTGCAATATACTTATTATGTTGTTTAACAATACCTTCAATTCAAGGGAGAGGCCCACGGGCAGTCCGGCCCTTAAGCTGACCCTGATATTCTCGACTTTCAAAAAAAAGGGCATAGAAAAATTTTAGGAGCACCAAGACTTTCCACCTTCACTCGAGAAATACATTTCGTAACAAGTCACACAAAAAAAAAATAATGCCAGGAGGGAATTTTAAGTTTTGAGTGACGGAACTGTATTTGTTCATTTTATTACCGTGTAGTGACGTGTCGAACAGTGCACCGGTGTCTTCGGAGGCTCCTGCCTCATTTCATTAAATCTTGAGTTCTTATGCGTCCACTTGATGCACAGATGGGCTAATCGGAACAGGATCTATATTTTAATGCAAAATTACAAACGCTATAGTTTTCCCTCGCTGTGCATCAGGGAGGAAAGACTGAATTTTTGCCAACCTTTTTACTGTATCCGTTGTTCGAGTCTGAAAATCAATCTCACAAGAAATAAGATAATCGTAATAATAAGCAGTGTTTGAGTCTTTGTTAAAATTAAAAATCAAAATAATGAACAAATTTCACTTAAAATCCGTGCAGGGTGATTATAAAGTTTCAATCCATTTCTGTGAAAAACAGATATTAAGATCAAACCAATAATGAGAATGAAAAACCTAACACTTAGTAACGCATAATCTATAAAAACTTCTGCAGATAATGTAAAGCCAACCTCAGAGTAACACATAATCCATCACAGGTTGCACTGAGCCTTATTCCAAATGACCACCTTGCACGTCCACACAAAACTCCCAGCGACGCACCGCTGCACGAAACAACTTTTCTAGCATTGTACAGTCAACGGCAATGATAATGTAGGAAAATTGTCCAGCTCTATTTTCACTACTTTTTTATTCTACATCCTGATTTGTTTTAAGGAATTATGTTGGTTCGAAGCAGGCATTGTTCTCTGATTATTGACGTCTTTATTTCAATTCTTTGTCATCACATTGTGTAATTCAGACCAAATTAAAATGGTGGTGGACAATTCGCCTACTGTTTCTCTCGCCGCTGGGTGTACAATGTCTGTGATGGATTATGTGTTACTCTGAGGTTGGATTTACATTATCTGTAGAAGTTTTGATAGATTATGTTACTAAGTGTTAGGTTTTCCATTCTCATTATTGGTTTGAGTCTAATATCTGCTTTTCACAGAAATGGATCGAAACTTTATAATCACCCGGTATAATAAAATTAAATTTTCTTAATTCAGCAATGGACACATGTAGAGTGGCAGGGCTGGTGTAATGTCAGCTTCTATTGTTGTAACAAATGTCAACTTCTTGCAGTTATGTTAACAGTTAATCAGGCAACACTTGCTGTGGAATGGTGGTGACGATCTTGTGCAGTCTTATCGAAATTTACACTCTATTAGAGATAAGGGGCAATTTTAAAATAGTAGTATTGTTTTATTACTATTATTTGTTGCCTATGACACCCCCCGCCCCTTCCCGGGAAGTTTGATATGATAATCCGCCGGAGGAAAGTGGCTGCATTCAACACTATTTGTAACTCTGGAGGTTGCCTGGTTTGTCTGTAGCCAGTTCATTTAACATCAAGACTGCTTATTACTCTCGAGTGCTTGTGCATTGTTGTCCAGCACAGCGACCTTTGTTGACTTTGATTGCCTCGCAAGATAGAGGACAAAGAAATGATGTGAATACTCTGAGACATTTCAGGAAAAAAATGAAAGTAAGGGAAAGCAAACGTAAAGAGGTGAAAGTGCTGGATTAAAGATACGAAAAATGAAAATTCATGATTACATAATATGTAGATATTTGCTCAAAATATATTAAATTAATTAAAAGTATTGTTTATTTTCGCTATATTAATTGAAGGGTTCGGATGTAAGTGACATTTTGGTAATTTTTGAGTTAGAAAGTAAAACGTACCATCCTTCAATTTTCGAGTAAAATTGTCATGTCATTCAATTTGCACTGGACTCAGTGAAGCCTTCTGAAATTGGAAAACCAAAGACGAAAACAATTTATCTACAGTATAGTTTCTAATAACCTTTTTTCTTAATGAACTCAGAAATAACCAAAATGTCACTTACCATGTTTCACACCCGAACTCTTCAATTATAATCAATAATTTACCCAATAGCGAGTGAAAAATGGACTATAGTTTTTAACCTAGACGTCAATAGAAGTGGAATTTATATTCTACAGAAGGCAGACTGGGTCTGAAAAAGTCAGACATATTGTTACTTAGTCTGAAATGCAGGTGTCCAAAAAAAACAACACAATATAAATATTATTACAATTAATAAACGATTAATTTACATATTTCGTATTATTACCTTAGAGTAACTATTTTTTCTTTTCTTCTCCAATATGTCACTTGTGTGACGTTCATTATGTTTAATTACACTGTGTTCAATATCATACTATATTATTTTACATACTGAAGTAACAATTTTTATTCATATCCAATGACATCCTCTTTCATGAATCACTTCTGTTTACCTTACATTCAATTTTGAAGTCTACTGAATTTACATTGTTTCATATAAAATAATATTTTTACCTCACTATTTCATTCTATAATTATCCGAATAGTGCATATTAAATATTTTCACAAGGTTTTTACGTAGTATACTTTGTTTAGAACATGATTTCAGTAATTTTGGATACTCTGAAGTATGGGAAAATAATTCACGAGGTCAGGAAAAATCTGATTAGTTGCTTAATTTGAAGCAGAAGCATCCTATAAACCATATACCAAAAAAATATTTTTATCTGGCGCGGGGCACCCTGAAGTGCGGAGGGCCCGAGTTGGCCCTCCCTAAGGGACTCTGGCGTCGCACATCAATTTTTTCTAGGTTAATCACAACAATGAGGGGCAATGATGATCTCGCATAAGAAACCGTCCATTTCATAGCCGACATTTGTCGCATAACCCTAACCACTATATCACCGAGGCTACTACACTCTGTAAGCCTAAAGCAAACTTAGCTTTTATTTTTTTTTATTCGTTACACTTTTCTCGAACGAGTGGTAATTAAAGCGATTATTTCTGTAGATTTTATTCTGAACAGTCTCTGTAGACTGTAGGCCAAATGAAACGTTGAATAAATTCAATTCATTTGTTTCAAGTAATTTGCTTGATCGAATAGAACTGGATTATTATGTGGCAATAAAAATGGGACATCTAGATTCTGAAATGCTCTATTCCCTGTAAGGCGTTATGTGTGTTGCCTAACTCTACGGAGATAAATTGATTTTAATAGCAAATTTTCGATGGCAACTTCTACCACCGCCGTCGAGTTAGGCATAACGTCCTGCAGGGAAGCGAAGATTTCAGAATCTAGTTGTTCCATTTTTATTGCCAGTGACTGTACTTCGGTGCATATATATTTATATGATGCTGTTTCACTTTAAATTATAGCCCGATTCGTCAATTGTATAACTATTCATGCTAATTCTTCAACATGTCTAAAATATGAAAGCGTTCATTATTGATTTCCCCGTGAACGCAAAATGAACCCATTTTTGACAGCCTTGTACTGCTAATTATATTTTTCCAAGCAGAACTAATCTTCTTCTTCCATCTATCTTCTATATATATAAAAATGGATGTATGTGTGTGTGTGTGTGTGTGTGTGTGTGTGTGTGTGTGTATTTGTTTGTTCCGGCATAACTCTCGAACACCTGGAGCAATTTCAACCAAACTTGGTACACGTATCACTTGCAATCTGGAAATAATATTTTGGGGTAAGACACCCCTGGCACCCATAGGGGTGACATGTAAAAATAATCGAGAACCACCGATATTAAATTCCGCACATACAGACTTCCGTGACTCTATGCAATCCGCACAACGATAGTGTTTCTCTGGTTGACTGACATTCAGGCTGTGTTGCGAATGGAATCCAGTTTTCGTGACACTCCCAATGCGATTCAACTCCAAGTTCATCACCTATCGGCATGGGGGTGAGAGGGGGTGATAAATAAAATGCCACAAATGACCTAGATTAGTGTCGAATCCATAGTTTTTGGAGTCGCTAAGCTAATTGGCGACATTCACGATCACATTTAAAATTAGTTACATTTTACACTATAGATAGAATTCATTATTTTCCTGTCTTAATACAATATTGGAATAAATAAATACCCTGGCAACGCCGGGTAATCAGGTAGTATAAAATAAAAATATGGTCGCGTTATCCTACATGCTTTCAACGCTAAAACCCACATAATATAGCCATGGGCAGGTATGTAGCCTGAATTTTATTTCTGGGGATAGGTTGATCCCTTATCAGCAGCCGCTATCTAAGGGCGAAAAAGTGTGGTGTAGAAGCCCTGATTATGAATTTCTCAATTTACACTTTTTATATTAGATATTTGTAGGATTTGGTGGGGGGAATTCTGCCCCCTGACCCTTCCCGGCTATTTGCCTGGTCCTGGTTCGTATTACAATAGAAATGTTTGTAGAGAGAATCAAGCTACTAATGTAAAATTGAATTGTGGAAATAATAATAGTAATCAATAAGAATTATAATTTTTATACTTACACTCGATCCAGTAGCACAAATGTTTTCTTACTTTTTTCATTTCATATTCTCATAATTGAAGGATCTAGTGAGAGAGGGAGCTATGCCACTTTGACAAGAAATGGAAATAAATTGAGTTTTCTAAAGCATTGCGTTGAGTCATAATTTGTATAACAAAGGGTATTTTTTTCTGAACATATTTTTAGGTAAATTATTCAAAAGGAAAAATATGAATTTCAATATAAATACAATTTATTATGAACATGTATGGTATATTGTTGTAGTATACCCATGTGAAAAAATCAATCTAGCACATCAAATACTTTGAACAAGGCTTAAATACTTTTGCCTCAGTGTAAATCATGTTCACAGGGTTACATATGATCTACATAAAGACAACTTCATATGTCTTCTGGAGGATCTTTACTGTCCATTGTTTCTGTGGATTTTAGTTTTTGGTAAACGCCATGAAAAACTTGAGGAATATAAGGCATTATTGCCATGAGATCTTTTAACTTGAGGGCTGATATTAAATCTTGCACCGGTTACTGCAACACAACCTCTGCCACTCCTATTGCAGACACCATCAGTAAGTGGCATAGCTCCTTCTCTCACTCAAAATGCTGATGAGGACGTATTCAAGAACTCAGAAAATCTGCTGCAGAACAAGCGGGAGCTATGCTACATGGTTGTAGTTCACATGATAGATGGCAGATGGTAGGAGAAGACTGAAAATGGCAAAAAATAAAATTTTCAAGATTTGTGGCATAGCTCCCTCTCTCACTAGACCCCTCAATTAATACACAGAAATGCTTAATTAAATTTTGTTATGTTTATGGACATCTATAAAAGTTTGGGGCAAATTTTAACCATGAAGTTTATGTTGTGTGACCTTTCACGTGAACATTTAATTTTTTGAACTTTGAAATTTCAAGGAACTATTAATTCTTTGAAATAATTTTTTGCACCCAACTGATGTCAAAGAACATTCAAACTTCTCCCTTTTTGGTCCAGTAAAAGTTGGCACAAACACGAACATATTCTATTGCATATGCAGGATAAATTATTAATACGTACTATTCTGCTCGTTGTGCGGTACGTTGAGATCACCAGCTCTTTTCTTTTTTCCGTCACGGTCAACGTGACAATTTTTTATTATCTTTCTTTTCCGGATCGTGATGACATTACGTCTTGCCTCGCAATTATTTTCCAGGGAGCGGTTGAAAAATATCGTGACACTCAAATTTTTCGTGTCCTATCTGTTACCCAATCAACTTTCAATCAATTATCAGCCATTCTGAAAGAGCGCGTGGCTTTCGCAAGATGGCTGCCGTGGAATTTGTTATGGAAATAGCGTTCTACAACGATAAGTTCAACTAGTTCCAGATACTGAACAGTTTCGTAATGTTCTCTTCAAAGAAAATGCAAACAACGTACCAAAAAGTGGCAGCGCCTTTGTTTCTGTGTAATGGTATAGTGGCTTTTTAGGGTCTGTAAATTGGTTATTGTCGGTGATGTGTGCAACAGACTGTTACAGAACCCCCCCCCCCCCAAAGAACAGTAGAAGCAGCGTTGAAACTCCACCCTACAATTTGGGAAATAAAACATGGGCGTCGTTAATTTTTTTTTTTTACGGAGAATCACTTCGATATAACATTATGACTATTATCACTAATAACAATTATGCAAAGTAATAACCAGTATTATAATTATATCCGTCTGGAGACTAATTTTCAATACACCAGACGCATCTGTTTTTCTTTATTCTTTTCAGATTTCAGATGATTAATGCATTAAATACAGAATCATTCTCATGTTTTCATATACTATTACCCCGCTGGAATCAAGGACAATGTTACAAGATTAGAGGGAAAATTTCAATCACGAATTTTACTGAATTTGGTTGATTAAGTTTATTTTATTTCGCATTTCTGCTACTTTTGGCTAATCGCGAAGATGAGAATGATATGATTAAATTGATGAGGGACAGTCACAGAGAACACCAATGCCCAGACTGAGATTCGAACCCAGGACCCCAGGTGTCTTGGCGCTGTGTGCTAACCACTTCGCCACGGAGGCCGGCAGGTTCTAGGTTCAAGTCCTGGCAGGGTGTGGACGTTCATTGCGTGTTCTTATGTACTTATCATTCTTCCACGTCGTTGTGATTGACATAAATAAGTGCAAAGGCGACGTCAAATATCCAAAAATGGAAATACGTCCGGAAGAGTAAGGGAGAGGTGTCAGTTAACCGTTAGGTATTTGTGGGCATTATGTAACTCTGCTGACCCTCGATGGCATGAGGAAACTGGTTGATGGATTTGAAAGGCGTCGAAGCATTCTCGCTGTGTCAGCCGCCGAAGGGAAAGTGACGAAGCCCTTTGGCTTTCGGGCGAGGAAGTTTACAACTGCCTCGTTTTCCGTTGACTGAGGTTGAAAGGAAATATCATTCCCAAAATGCCTTTGCTCATGCGCTGTTATTCACGGACACTTGTAGCTCGCTTCTCAGCGCCGCTTTTTCGCTAGGTGTGGCAAGGATAAAAATGACTTAGGTTGCAGCATTGTTGTTCAGGACTTTCGGCAAGGTATCTAACGCTGGCCGGTATTCCCACAACTAGATTCTGACATGGATGGACTAGTTTTTCCAGAATGTTGTGTTTTTGAGAACTACATATGTATTTCCCGTTCTGAACACGTTTAGAAACGACCAAAGAAAATTCAAGAACAATATTTGTGTTTCCTCAACGTGGTAGTGACGAGCACTCCTATCTACACTCAACTGAGTTGCCACCAACACCTAATCCAGTGTTAAAGGCGTCCACATTTGATGTGGTGTGACCGCAGTGGTGTAACAAGACACCGAAGATGGTGCCAAAACAACACCAATTCCTCCTTAACACCAAAAATGAGTAGAACTGTCAAGCCTTGTTTCCATGTTAATAAAACATTAAAATGCTGACAAAGGCAAAATTTATTGTACAGGGTGGCTCAATAAGTCACTTAACACCCTCAGTACAAGGCCACTGCAGCGCGCAACATGGAAATGGTGATGACCAATCGTTATCAGGCCAAGGGGGAACCACATTAACGCCACCCACATGGTCGGCGGCCATCTTGATGTCCGCCATCTTGAATTCAACTTCAGAATTTTAAATGGGAAGGGGGTCGTGCGAAATATCAAAATGGGCTAGAATTTCACGAGAAATGCAATGGTGAAGGTTTTTTCGACGTATCTTTAACCAGTAAAAAGTTATGGCTGAATTCTTGTACCAATTTGCTCCTTTTCGAGGTGTTAGAAAAATGCCTTAAAATTTGTTTAGCGCTTCGGTAATGCATCGAGATCAAAGTGACGTCTATGGAGAGACGTTCGCATGCCATTTCACATTATTTTAATCTGATACATCCATGAAGAGCTGTGCATTATGAATGGTTGTCGCGAACAATTTACAGTGTGACGCTTCCATTGAATTAAAAGTCCTTCACAGTGATAAGGCTAATGTTTATGTTCATAAGGAAGTTCATAAACAGAATATTCGATGATTTTTATCTGATAACTCATTTTCGACAGATCAAAGCTGAATGGTTAGTGTTGGTAAGTTAATGGTGTGGCGTGCTGTGTGGAACACGATTGGTTAGTCAATTTTCCATCAACGGAACCTTAAATGCTTAGGGCTACTTGGATTTGTTAAATAAACAGTTTTTTTCATCCTTGTTTATGGAAGAAGGTACTTTTTACAGAGTTTTTTTTCAATAGGGAAGAACACCAGAACACTTATGGGAACGTTATGAACCAGTTTTTGTCCAAAGTTAGTTATCAGATGACAAGGGTCACATATTCTGTTTATGAACTTCCTTATGAACATAAACATTAGCCTTGTCACTGTGAAGGATTTTTAATTCAATGGAAGCGTCACACTGTAAATTGTTCGCGACAATCATTCATAATGCACAGCTCTTCATGGATGTATCCGATTAAAATAATGTGCAATGACATGCGAACGTCTCTCCATAGACGTCACTTTGATCTCGATGCATTACCGAAGCGCTAAACAAATTTTAAGGCATTTTTCTAACACCTCGAAAAGGAACAAATTGGTACAAGAATTCAGTCATAACTTTTTACTGGTTAAAGATACGTCGAAAAAACCTTCACCATTGCATTTCTCGTGAAATTCTAGCCCATTTTGATATGTTGCACGACCCCGTTCCTATTTAAAATTCTGAAGTTGAATTCAAGATGGCGGACATCAAGATGGCCGCAGACCATGTGGGTGGCGTCAATATGGTTCCCCCTTGGCCAGATAACGAATGGTCATTGCCAATTTCAAATTCCATGCCGCAGTGGCCTTGTACTGAGGGTGTTAAGTGACTTATTGAGCCACCCTGTATAACAATTTATACACTAAAAAGGTAACGTTTCCACCCTCTAACAGGATCTTCTTCAGACGAAGATTCACAATAAATTCTTTACTTAGAGGGGTATCTCACTGCCTGATGGGTGGGGTTGAGACTATTTTGTCCCAGGTTTATTTACGGACTTGGTATTCGCCAATGCTCTCCATACACACTAAAAGAACATGCAACTGAGGTACCACCAAAAGTGGGAGCAGATACTCGTTTTTGTTAATAAAACATTAAAATGCTGACCGAGGTAAAAACAATTTGTATAAAAAATTATTGTGAATCTTCGTCTGAAGAAGATAAATTTTGCCTTGATCAGTATTTTAATGTTTTATTAACAAAAACGAGTGTTTGCTCCCACTTTTGATGGAAATTCAGCTCATGTATTTTTTAGAATGTTTGGAGAGCACTGGCGAATTCAAAGTCCGTAAGTAAACATGGGGCAAAAAAGTCTCAACCCCACCCATCAGGCAGTGAGATACCCCTCTAAGTAATGACTTTCTTTCGATTCTTCAAAAATCCCTTGTTATAACATGCCTTCCTTTTTCTTGTCAGGAGATATTAGTTGTTATATTCTCTGCTCACTGACACAGAACAATGAAGTATTACTATCAAATAAAAATAATAACTGACAATTCAATTAGAGGTACAATAAGTGTTGGTTTTCTTCTCGTCAAGGCGAAATGGATGCATGATCACTTGTGTTGTGATCATACCACAATATTTTGAGGAGTTCTTAAGATGAACCCTATAACAAGCCAACACAATTAAATAACAAAAACAAACCAACTTGAAGGGTGCCGGTACCGGAACATTTCTGGACAGAGGTGCAAATAATGGCATATTCAGAGGATATTTTTGAATGAGAGGCCAGTATGGATGCAGTCAATGGCTGCATCTATTGGATCAGTATTCGAGAAATGGGCCTCCCGGATGGCGCAGTGGTAGCGGTGGAGGCACAAGTGGTTCGGATCCCACTTTAAACTGTAGGTCCAGTCCCGATTAGCCTTACTGTGCATAAAGTGGACTTAAAACAACAAATCAATCATTCAAGTATTCGAGAAATAAAATATAAAGTCTTTTGGAACACTGATGCATGCGGATGCAGCAGGACAATGCCAATACAAAGAGTTTTGTAGAAAAGTGGCTGTTGGAAAAAGGAGGGAATGAGTGGTGAAGGGTGAGTTTGCAGAAGATTTTATCCTGGAACAGAGCATATAGTTCCCAATTATACTGATTCTCTTCAGGAATATATACAAATCTAGCAGTCTTAGAAAATAATGTGTAGGCTATGTTGGTTATTATGGAATAAACTGTAGTATTCTTGACAATAATATATTTCTCGTTAATGACCTTAGTTGACAGGTGGGCAACCAAAGTGTCCGACAGAAAGATGCAGTTTTCGTCAGATATTTTGAGGCCATTCCATGGCAATTTAGGAAAACGAGTTCACCATCCTTAGTATACCAACTCGGGTGTATTCCTGGAGGTCACGAAGCTACGGCCCATCCTAGATATTTGATGGAAGCCACAGACAGTTAGAATAAAACTTCACAGAAGATTGAACTGCAATGTTAGTCACCCTGTCCAAACTTTGTGGCTTCAAGTTAGCCAGTTAGGTGTTCTTGCTCGTCTGTGAATTTTACAGTAAGAAGAGAAGGTGTTGAAGATGGTAATTTGCTTGCGAGTCGCAATCGACATGCAATCTCCTCGCATGCAACGAATAGTGCACTCATCAGCGTGAAAAGTCAATGCATTCAGTTGCACAACCTTTCGGAGAGGTGAAAGAATACGTGACTCAGTCCTCATCCTCCTTAAAGTATTTGTATAGCTTTTTGTCTATTATTGACCGCCCTGTGATGTACTTGAGTTTCGTTTGTGCATATAATATCCTTTATATTGTTATCGTTAATTTACTCCGTGGCTTTCCTAAACCTTGAGATTTATCTCCACAGCAATATAAACCTTATTTCCATGTGTTCCTAATCAGGGCAAGATCAACCTAATCTTGACCAACCTCTCCAGTTTCAGGGCGGTCCATCCATTATTATTCTAATAATAGCTGTTATGTAAAACTGTTATTCACGTAATTATCGAAGTGAATTGAGAGTATATTTGACCCTATGTTCGAATATGAACTACACCAGGTAACTCTTTGAGTAGATACGCATGCGAATTTTATTATAGTACCATCTTACTTAACATTTATTTTATTAAAATCATATATTAATATTGTTTGCATGAATAATAACAAATTGGAATTCATCATTGCATTACCCTGAAATACTCCACGAATAATGCGACACTATTGTTACTGTTAACACGATACTGACGCACGTGTTAAATTATAACACACGTTTGTTAGTCCTGTTCATATTTCGAGAGACTATTTTAATGCTCTGAATGATCGCCTTGTAATCGAGGGGTCCCGGGTTCAATACCCGGTGGAGGCACATGGCACAGTGGTTCGGATCCCACTTTAAACTGTAGGTCCAGTCCCGATTAGCCTTACTGTGCTAAAGTGGACTTGAAACACCAAACCAACAACACTATTCTGAATGTTAGTGACAAAAGTTCTACATTAGCATGCAATGTTAATTGGACATTATCCCTTGTCTAGTGCTTTAGGCTATACATATTCTAACACTACGATTCGATAGAGCATGGATTCTCGTCTTCAGGCTGACGGTGCTGGGAATCGAACCTACGACAGGCCTGAGATTTTAGAAGAAATCTGGTACTTTGACCAACTACTCCACAGCGCTTGTGCACGCATGTAATGCTGGAGGTAATGAGGTAATTGCATTCAAACATTAGGTTTTGATTTGATTGTTTTTTATTCATTTATTTTATTTTATTTTGATATGGCTTATTATACTTCGCTTTTCTGACACTTTTAGCTAATCGCTAAGATGAGGATGACGTGATGAAATTGATGAAGGTACATTCACGAAGAACACTCATCTTCAGGCCTGGAAACGAACTTTAACCCCTGGTGTCGTAGAGTGCTGTGCTGGCCACTCGACAACAGAAATCGACCCAAACATTAAGGTTACTTGTCCTACGGCATGTTAAACTCTCCCAGGAACTTCAACCGATGGGTTGAGTGGGAGTGGTTACAGAAAGAAGATCACAACCTCCTGAAACAAATCAATAAACGGTGTATGTGTGAACTGCTTCCTTGCCTTTTCCAGCCAGTCTCACCCAAGGCCACACCACGGCCATAGTGACGACTCAGGGGAAATATGATCAGTTCAATCGCTGCTTGACGGGCAGGAATTATATAACCTGTAGTGTTTCATCACCACAAATTATTCTACTTTTCCCCCGTGGCTTTGTTTCGACACATAATTTACAATTATTCCAGCAATATACGTCAATATAATATTGTGTTCCAAACGCATTACATTATACCTAACGGTGTTCCGTTGACCAGCTATGTTCAATCTTCCTCCACGCTCGAGCGATTACATTTTTATGTATTTTCCAAAGACGAATGTGATGCATGGTGTCGTTCTTAATTTTCTTTCCTTCATTTCTTTACGCTAAGGGTCAAGAAATCAAAGAAATTGTGTCCTTAATTAAATTGTACATATGTCCTGACGTCATATTTACGTGTCAACATAAGAAGGGGGAGAGAAGAGAGACGAGACAACCGACATAGAATAGAAAAAAGAAGGTTCAAAAAGAGGTCAGACGGAGAGATAGAATTGAAAGAGAAGTAACCAAAAAACGAGACAGAGAAAGAGAAAATATGCAGAGGAGACTTGCAGAAAGAGATGGAGAGAAAGGGACAATAAAGGAGACAGAGTAATGAAGAGTGAGAGAGAGAGAAAAGAAGAAAACAAAGGAGCAGAGAGATAGGGAGAGAACGAGGAAAAAGAGAGGAAAGTAGGAAAGTAAATAAAATAGAGAGAGAAAAGAAACGAAAAACGTAAGGAAGAGGATCCAGATAGAGAGAAGAAGAAGGAACGAAAAAAGAACACACAAAAGCAGAAGATACAAAGACAAATGAGTTGCTTTTCAATTCTTCGATCATTTCCAAAAATGAGAGATGAGGATCTCAAACTTGGTACTTGTAATAAATTTTGTTTCTATTAAAAGTCACTCCACATGGAAATTCTTTCTATTGTCCGTGACTCCAATACTTTGAATTTGTTTTAAGTCCAATTTATGACAAGGAAGGTTAATGTGGACTTGGTCCAGTAGTTTAAAGATTAATCCAAATCGCTGCGCAAGAAGGCTCCATCAGAAATCGAACTGCAGATCCCTTGATTACCAGACCTCATGGTTACCCACTACACTAACAGAAGCCAATCCGAGCTCTAGTCAGGGAATGTACAGGAACGTGATTGAGCATACGCTCTTAACACATGTATATGGCATACCGCACTGCAAGCAGATAACAATAATTTCTCGATGGAGGCCAAACGAGATGTACTCACCGTTGAAAATCCTCCTCTTGCCTCCTTTCCAGGCTTCGGATGACCGAATAAGCCGCCGAGTAAAGATGCGAACCACACAACCACCACAAACTCCAACAAGCCACAATGCTACACAATGCTACCACACTTCCTCGATGAGCCGAAACCCTTGCTTCATCTACCGCGCGTTCCCCTCGCGAACACAGGACTGATGGCGGTCCGCGATCGTAGGGAACGGTATCTGGAGCGAAGGAGGAGAAATGGAAGGGGAAAGTGGGTGGGGAGCAGGAGAAAGCAACAATCGTCGGAGTGGCCATTATGCATTCATCATAACGTACCGAGAACGCCTGACGTTATTCGGCCTCCTGGTATCGCCCTTCTTTCGCATACTGCTACATGGTTTAGCTTGTGAGTACACAAAGGCAAGGATAATAGTAGACATGGTCCATCACCATTATCAGTAGCGTAAATAACACCCTTGCTACCCCCGCGGTGGAGACGCACGAACTTCGGGGGCGCAGTAAAAATGAAAAATTAAGAAAGACCGATAGTTCACAAAAGTTTGCGTTCACTTTCGGCGTTAAAATATATTTTCAACCAAACATATATTTTATGCCCCTACAATTTCAAATAGAAAATGTTAATCACTAAAGTGAAATACCAGGTTAGAAGAAAACTTTCATTAGCTGAATAGTTCGTCATTGATTACATCGTCTAAGGGTAGACGACAGTCAAGAAAATGCACTTTTCTACCGTGGTTTACATATTATAGTAAATCAAGTAAACACTAGATTTCAGAGTAGCAAACAAATCAAAGAAATCTTCACCTTCTTTAAGACCCACCGCCCTAACGAAACACACCGATAGTCAGTTAGTGGAATCCGCTACTAATTTCTGGGAGAAATATCAAGAAGATGTACACATATTGCATTATAGCTACAGAAATTGTTGGTTTTCGGAATGTTGTGTCAACTGAAATCAAAACAAGAAACAGTCGAATATCTGCGAATTTGCTTCCATCAAAAAACGCAGAGGACTAATTTAATGGGCATTTAAAATATCGTATTTTTTTTGTAGTAACAGTGAATTTTCATAGGATAAATACAATATATAATGTTTTACAGTTTGTCTGTTGTCTTAACCTTTCGTAATACCAGTTTTTACATTGATTCCAATTACATGTATGTTGTCATATTGTATACACAATATAAATGTAATGTGTGAGAATTAATATTTTAGAAAAGAGGGCTTTTTTAAAGCTAGTAGGGGCGTACAACTGAAAGTTGGGGGGGCGCAGAGTTAGTTAGTTAGTTACGCTACTGACCATTATACAGGGTGAGTCAAAAGTCAGGAACCATAGATCTAATGTATGACTAATGCCTGTATGTGTGTTTCAGGTGCTGACTAAAGAAGGGCGTGTTGAAGTGGTACTGCTGGTTTGCAGTCGCACTGCAAGAGATATTACTACAAAATTCAACCGTCTACACCCCGATGGACTACATGACTGCACTAAGCGTGACTGGGGCGTCTATCGGGGTGTAGACGGTTGAATTTTGTAGTAATATCTCTTGCAGTGCGACTGCAAACCAGCAGTACCACTTCAACACGCTCTTCTTTAGTCAGCACCTGAAACACACATACAGGCATTAGTCATACATTAGTTCTATGGTTCCTGACTTTTCACTCACCTTGTACTTCACTCTGTTGTTCACAATATCTGCAGTTCACAAATTGAAATAGAAACGCCAATAAACAACCTCTGCTCCAGGCAGAACTACTCGAAGACAGACGAATGCCACGAGAACGAATTCGAAGACACTTGGAACGAAAAAAGAATATCTCTAGGTACCTAACGGACTTTTCACATGCAAATTCCACGCGCCAATTCCACGGATTTTGGCACGGCGCATGGTAGTGGTTGCATCATTTCTGTATTATTTCATGTCATACGAAGCGGACAATGGAGATTTTCTAATCGTCGGTGCTGTTCTGAACGCTATCGTCTATGAACTCAAATGGTGTAACTTAGACTACAGTGCGCCTCGCCGAAATTCGCTGAAGTGAACGTGGAATTTCCATGCGAGGAGGCCTGGGATTTCAACACTCTCTCTCGGGAATGTGTGGAGTAAGGCCACGCATTGCGGTAGACAAGGGGAAAAGCGAGTGGGCAGAGCAAAGCAGTGCGCGCTGCTGCTATCGGCTGGTAGCTGCGGCCGCGGTTTCCCCTCCACTTCCCCTCTCACGTCTTCATTGTCGAGCCATCTCGAGTCTTACTTGTGCAGAGGGTTTGTTTTCGTTCGCTCTCTTCAGAGATTACCGGGGCAGTGTGTAGAGGCTCCACCCTCCCCATCCCTCATCCCCCACCCCCTCGGTTCGGTTCGGGGCAAATGCTATAACTTCTCAACACACAGCGGTTCGGTACAGCGTGCTATATGCGTCACGGTGTGGTAACGTTGAAGTCCTGATTGGAACGCCAGTTCGGTATCTTTGACATAGCTCGAGAGGAAGCCGACCGGGCGAGTACCTGGTTTCGAGCCAGGACCTGTTCTTATGAGAATCGATGTCACTTTTGCCTGCACTGTTTAGACATTCGAAGCGAACTGCGACCACGTTACACTCCCAAGGCCTCCATATTGTATATAAAAAATAGCACAACAGAATAACACAACCTAGCAAAGATAACCAAATGTTCACATTATGAAATCTCTAAAAATAAACTGAATTGGCAACATCTCTTTTATCCACGTGGACTTGCTGCCAGCTCCTAAAACGGACGCTATTAGTGGGAAAGGTTTGAGGGGAAGGATATTGATCAATTGATTTGCTTTATTTTACTTCGCTTTTTGTGCAACTTTTGGCAAATTGGCGAAGATGGGGATGAGTGATATAATGAAATTGATGAATGGGCACTCACAAACATCCATGCACAGGCCGGGATTCGAACCCAGGACCCCTAGCGTCATAGCGTAAGTGGGGGGGGGGATATGCTAGACTGTACATGGACTTGACATATGGTTGTCAGAGGGTAACTGATCTCTCTGAACTTTCTTTGAAGTAGTGTTCGAATCAGGACTTCAACTATAGAAGCGACCAGAAGGCCTGAAATAGGTAAGATTCTAGCCACGAGCGCTTGCCTATTTTTCTATTTGGCCTTGTTGCAATGTTGCATTGCAAGAACTCTTCCCAGGCTCAAGTTACATGGTTCCAGAACATCAAAAATAGCAACGTACATAAATGCAACTCTCAGGCCAAATCTATTCGCTGACCGCACTATCAACCCAAGCGAAACACAAGATGATAGGGTTTGTTTCCCCTGGTGGGAATCGTTCAGGGCCTCCAGTTCCAATGATTACGGTGAATCCAAGGTCTTGTCTTTCTCCTCCGCCATGTTGCATTCAGCACTCGCCTTGTGGTCAGCTCGTGCATTTGTCCGTTCCAGCATCTGGTTCCAGATGTCACGGCGTCCGTCCAGACACTGGAACATAACTCGTTGTGTCCGTTATGAGCTCCTTGACATTATAGCAGTACTTGGCGATAAAATATATTGTCGTTTGTATTTATTCATGCTCGTATCCTATTTACATGCTTAATGTAATTTATTTTTCTCATTTATCTCCATGTGACGAATTAAGAATATTCTCTCCACGAAAAGAAAGGAATGTTTAACAAAATATTTACATCCAAGCAATGACGTACGTAGAATTTTATTTTTATTTTGCAGGATAAGTGCAACTTCATGGGCGCCCGCAGAGGGGGACCAGGAGGGGCGCTTGCCCCCTTGAGATTTCCAGAAAGAGTTAATAAATGTAATTCGAATAGTAAAATTGTAGAGATATTTTATAACAAAAGTATTCTTTCCTGGGACTTACAGGCCGTAAGTTACAGCAACTCTTACTATTATTATTAGAAATAGGGTTACATTTAAGCTTAGTCTAATTTATCTAACTATAAAAGAGAGCTTTTTGTCCTACATGAATTAATGTTAAGTATACAGTTATGCAAATTGTATATAGATATACAGAATATGGAAATTACAATAAATGTATGTAATTTTAAGAAAACATAAGTAGTAGTAATAGTAATGTAATAATAATAATAATATTAATAATAATAATAAAAGTTTCTGTGACTCTGCCCCCCCCCTGAGAAAAAACCCTGCATGCGCCCTGGTGCAACTTAATAACATTCACCAACCAAGAAACAACCATTATACACGAGTATAAAATTGGCAGCTCGACAGTGAGGCGTACGAGTGGTGTCACTGACCTCGCTGTCTACTTCACATCTGACCTGTCTTTCAACACCCATTATCAAGCTATGGTGTAAAGGTGTGTAAGACTAGTTGGTTTCATTAGAAAAAACTTTGTTTAATTTTGCTGTGCCCGCAGTTGTATAAATATATACATTACACTTGTTCGTTCATTACTCGAATACTGCAGTTCCATATGGAATTCCCAGTACAAAACGTGGAAGTGGAGAGCGTTCAAATGCAGTTTGTGAAATGGATGTGTCTCAAAGTGAATATTAGGGCCTCCCCGATGGCGCCGTGGTAACGTCGTCGCCTTGTAATCAAAGGGTCCCGGGTTCGATGTCCGGTGGAGTAACATGGCACAGTGGTTCGGATCCTACTTCAAAATTTAGGTCCAGTCCCGATTAGCCTTCCTGTGCATAAGGTGGACTTAAAACAACAAACGAATCAATCAATAAATCAAAGTTAATATTGTTTATCACAGAAAGAACAACAAAACGTTATGTAGTTATGTAAACATTTTGGATTGGACCCTTTACTTAACAGAAGAGTTGAGTCAGTGACGTCATTTTCCTACGGAAATTGATTAACCATGACTGTCAGTGTTCCGAGCTCGTAAGAAACTATAACCTTTAATGCAGGCCTCCACAGGGCAAGACAACGAAATCTATTCTGCACAGAGACATCAATAGTCAACGTGCATAGGTTTTCAACTGCAGTGCGAATGCAGGACACAGTGAACCAACTATTAAAAACTGCAGAATTTGACATGTTCACAGATTCATCTAGTGCACTGAAGGAAAAAATACTCACATCAACAAGTTCATAAATTAGTGTAAATATTGTGTATATAGGTGTTCATTTTATATTTGCTTTTCCTTACTTTTCTTCTATGTATAGTAACTATATTATGTTCAACATAATTGGCAGATGTATCCTGGGCTGAACTAATAAATAATAATAATTTCGGAGAGGGCTGGAATTGAAAAGATACAATAAAATATTTTATAATTCCTAGGGCTGAGTAGATACCCTTAGGGAGAATTCACACCGAAGAAACACGCGACACGCAACATGCGACATGCAACACGCGACACGAGTGTTTCACACCGAAGAGACAAGATGCACGCGGCAAGCGACACTGGTTTCTTTGCTCAGTTTGCATGATGGTACCGATATAATTGCATTAATCAGTTTATTAGTCACCCGAAAATAACGTAACAAGAGACATTGTGACATGTAAATAGCGTTGTAAAATTTGTGCAAGTTATTGAAACTTGGGAGAGGCATGTTGTGCATGAGAAAACTGAGAAATAATATGCACTTAAATCAAACTGTATACGCTAGACTTTTCAGCCTGAATAAAGCGAATAGTAAACACTGGAGAAATGGTTCTCAACCTTCGTGAAACCATGTCACGGTATTTTTTTTAAGTCAATGCCCTTAGCCGAAGAATTTTGCTCGTAAATCTTTACAGTATTTAAGATTTTATGCATGAATTAACATGTACCTATGAAATTAAATATTGATAAATAAATTCTAGCATAATCATAAGAGTAATAATAGTTTGATTACGTGTGTAGGATTGTTGACAAATATAAAAATATGGAAGACAAATTGGTAATAACGTCGTCTCCTTGTAATTAAGTGATCCCGGGTTCTATAACCGGGGAGGCACCGGGCAGATCCAGTTCTGATTAGTCTATTTGTGCATAAAATGGACTTAAAAAACGAAAACTCACAACTCAAATATGATATTGGGATTATGATAGTTGTCAACCAGTTTCAGCAAAACATTTCACAGCTCAGTATAGTTGATACGAGGGCACGGTATCGGGTCGCGGCCCGGCGGTTGAAAAACAATGCACTAGAGTACTTTACCATGTTGACTAATATATTTTGGACTAAAGTGCCTCATTCATAAGCTGACTTTTTCAAATAAAACCAGTCAGGAAAATGGCCAAAACACGGCCTCTTTTCACGATGTTGAAGGCAAATTACAGCCGATAGATAACTGCATCAAAAAACTTGATAAAGCGAAATGAACGTTGTGTTTAAATCTTAAAACATTGTACATATCGATACTTTATTATAAAAACAAATTAAGAGGTTCAAACATAATGCCGGTTAGGCTCTCTTCAAGAGTCTAAATACTGCTCGTTGGAATGAAGCATTCGCTGCGCATGCGCGAACAACAAACTGAAGCAACACGATGCACGGTATTGAGAAAACGGCACAGTCCGAGAGGCACGTAAGCGAAACGCGACACGTGCATCTTGCCGTGTCTCTTCGGTTCGAAAGGTTGCATTGATTACTGAGTGTTGGCTTCCAAGCGACACGTGTTTCGTGTTGCATGTCGCGTGTTTCTTCGGTGTGACTTCTCCCTTGCAGATTCTCACCAATACCAATGCTTGAAAAGTGTAATAATTAAACATTCACTAATATTAGTGTGTAAGTAACAATTCCAACTACACCCATCAATTTAGTACAGTTTTGCTTTAAAATATTCAAGAAGTACATAAGAGTATTGAAATACCTCCTATGTAATCACAAAATACAGTTTTTCCTCACAATATTGGTGCAAACTAATGGAAACTTGGAGTTTTGCACAATTTCCAAGATAATTAGACTCCGTGCGGTATTTTTGTGGACCCCGCGAGAGACTAAAAAACCGGAAAGTGTCGGCCGGTATCGGTAAATAAAATCGAACCGATACTTTCAAATACCGATATCACTGGTTAAAAGTTGCTCAAAGATAAAAATTGTAATTGGGGATCATTTTAAAAAGGGTTTCCAGTTACAACTTTGGCTTTTCCCGAGTACTTGACTGCTTTCACTTGTAAATTTTGATTTTCTTTATTTTAGGAGGGTCTGTATCCCAGTCAGCTCTCCCTTGAGTACGCCAGTGAATCCAAGTATGTTCATTTAAGTTTTATTGTAAATTTTAGCACTGTCCATAACCTGTCCATGTGTCTCACAGGAAATGCACATTGTCATATACTGAGTCCAAGATCTGGGCTATATCACTATGTTACGTGGTTCTAGGCTATGATTTAAAATAAATTTACCAACTCCTAAGAAATTAGGTTGCCAACTCCTAGGAAATTAGGTTGCCAACTCCTAGGAAATTAGCCCGGGTTCGAATCCTGGTCGGGCTTGGTTGTTTGTGAATGTCCATTCATCAATTTCATCCTTTCATCACTCATCCTCATCTTCGCAAATTAGCCAAGAGGCACAAAACGCGAAGTAAAATAAACTAAATCAATCAATCAATCAATCCTAGGAAATTAGGTTGCCAACTCCTAGGAAATTAGGTTGCCAACTCCTAGGAAATTAGGTTGCCAACTCCTAGGAAATTAGGTTGCCAACTCCTAGGAAATTAGGTTGCCAACTCCTAGGAAATTAGGTTGCCAACTCCTAGGAAATTAAGTTGCTAACTCGTAGGAAAGTAGGTTGCCAACTCGTAGGAAATTAGGTTGCCAACTCGTAGGAAAGTAGGTTGCCAACTCGTAGGAAAGTAGGTTGCCAACTCGTAGGAAATTGGGTTGCCAACTCGTAGGAAATTGGGTTTGTCAACTCCAGAATCAGCATCATCATCTCACCGATATGAATAATATTATTTTCAATTTCTGATCTACTTTTCTTTTGTATTATATTCTCTAGACTTCAGGCTTCGGAGATAGCCTCCTAGAATATACGCTCCTGCACATTGTTATCGACAAATATAATGCTGCAAATAACATGAGATTTAATTTCATAAAATCATAAAGGGATATTGAATTATTGACCCCGTATAAAGTTAGAGAGAGAGAGAGAGAGTAAGAGAAGTTAGGGTTTTCCGTTCACTTTAGGCGCTACTGAAATTATTCAGAAATGTGTTAGTAATTTCTCTTATAAAAATTCATTCCACCAGGTAATACTGTCTTTACAACGGAATGGTGAAGTTATAAACTCTAACGGATTTTCGTTTATTAAGATTTTATTACAGAGTCCATGAACAGCTTACATTCCTTCTTGTGCAGGAATCAAGATTTAGGAAAATCATACGTGTAGCAACAATTTTTGGATGCATGTCTCTCTCATTTTTCTTGCAGCTATTTCTCTTTCCTCTACGCTTCTTTACCTTTTCCTCTTCCTGTTTTTGTCTTTTGCTTCTACTCTCTCTCTTTGTCCTTCTAATGTAACTAATGTTATTTTATCTTCCGTATTCTCTTCTTCCTCTTTCTGTTTTTCTATTTGTCTCTTGCTTCTACCCTTCTCACTTTTTCTCTCTCGTTCTAATGTGATTTACTTCATTTTATCTTCTCCTCATAACTCTTTTCTACCTTTCCTATATTTTCTCCGTCTTCATCTTCCTCTTTCTTTCACATCTACTTATGTAACTTCAACTTTACGAAAACAAAAGTTTGCAAAGCTAAGGCGAAAAAAATATTAATAAAATTGATTTCGTTTCCGCATCAGGCAATTTGAAATGATTTTCGTGATTAAACCCGGTAATTTAAAAGGAACGCCAAGGAACAGCAAAGTTTAAGAAATGAGAATTTGTGGATATTTTCAATTTACTCAGTGACCGAGCGCGTTAAGTGGTCGAATTTCGATGTTCCCTCGTTCGAGTCCCGGCCTGGGCATGGGTGTTATTTCTACCTGATTCCTTCATGAATTTAATTTAATCATCACTTATCACGACCGGAGCAAGAAAGTGTGGGGCGTTACCCCCCACCCCCTATACGCATTCATGGCGTGGTGCTAAGCACAGGGGAGCACTTTACCTCACTCATCCTCATCGTCGCGATTTGCCAAAACAGGTAGAAAAGGGACATAAAAGTGACAAAAATACAATAAAATGCTCACAGGAACAATTACCATGAAATGAAAGTAGCATCTGTGGCGTAGTGGTAACGTCGTCGCCTTGTAATCAAAGGGTCCTGGTTTCGATACCCGGTGGAGGCACATAGTGGTTCGTATCCCACTTTCAACTGCAGGTCCAGTTCCAATTAGGCCGTATGATCATATATGTTTCTTTACTAATCCCCTGTTTACCTATAATGGTGTTACTTATATTATAGTACAGATAATTTGCTTTCTGAATTCTGTGGTTAATTTCAGAGTCCATTTTCCCGTCCGCAGTTAGTATGGTTCCTAAATATACGAACTGTTGTACTTGTTCTAAGGTCTTATTATTCCAATGAATGCATATCTTTGCTGGTTCTTGTAGTAAAATGCATCACTTTAGTCTTTAAAAGAAATTCAAAAGTAGCATAACATTTCAAAACAATTGAATATTTATTTACTTAATTTGTTGAGGTGGGCAAACATCCTTTTTTCATCCTTGGCGTCGTCCCCATGAACGAATGAACTAGGAAACTAAAGTTTTTGAGAATGAGAAGGCCACAAGTTACTAGACTCCACTGTCGTTTCGTACGTACCACAGATCGCGTGTGACCCCCATGAAATAGTGTTTTCTGAAGAGATGGCTTTGTGAGCGACAACCTCACGAATTCCGAAGCTTAATTTCACTTTTACAACGATAGTGCTGGTTCGAGTTATCGCCTTGTAATGAGCAGAGCACGAAGGCTTTCCTGCTCCCAAAGCGATGTTCATTGACCGCCATTGTTCCGCGATTAAAACCCTCGGCGGTTAACAACACTCTGACATAATAACAATTATGAAATATTCCTGACTTCATGTTTTTTTACTCCTCGTAGAAAGCTGCACGCATCGGTAAACAATGCTCGCGCGAGTAAAGGTTAAAAAACCTGTAAAAAATAATACGTAGGCTCATCAAATGTAACAGGTGTCTGTTAATGGCTTAATTATTCATAAGTTTGGGAAGTAGAAATGGTTGTACATCAGAATTTCCAATTTACAAGTGTCATTTCGTTCCTGTTGCTTTTTTATTTGCGTGGAAGTGTTGCGTTGCATATTTGCGATTGTTGCACGCTGATGTTATAACCATATTATTTACGCCTTGTGGCACAGACATCTACTTCCAGAAAGTAATTATGCAATTATAATGTTGAAGCTGCAAATCTTGAGGGTGATGTAAGAAGGTTGCATGGGCGTATCCGTCAGAGGGACAAGGGGACACTTGCTTCTGGAAAAGTAGTATAGCTAATGAAATATTTCATTTTGTTCACTGTGCTTTTTGCATTGCCCTTTCCAAATGATTTTGAAGTGTGTGTATTTGTTTGTGTGTGTGCCTTGCCCTTCGTGGGAGTTTGCCCCCTTGAAAAAAAAAATGTTTTGCCCATCTTGGGAAAGAGAATTGTTCTGCCGCCCTTGGAAAAAGGTTTTGCTACGCCCATGGATGGTTGGTACTTGATCTCAAAAGCAATGATTAAATCCAAACAGTTCAGTACATACCATCAAGTTACCATCATTCCACCTGTTGGCTCAAGTGGAGCAAATGACAATCCGTGTGGATCTGTTAGTAGTTGTCTGTTATTTATGATTTTCATATTTTGATAGCAACGTTGTTTCTTTTCCATTCGAGGTCATCCAACAAGAGAACAATAGCAGTAAATATAGTAAAAAAAGAAATTGATTGCTACGTTACACAACTAAAAATGAATGTCTGATATGTCGAATAAATCATCATCAAATAACTTAGCTATTGAAATAACCATTATCATAATAATAAGAAAACTATAGACATTTTAAAGAACCATATAGAACTACATTATGTGGAAGAAAGTCATTGGACACCAGATGTCAGCTGATACCATCAGTTTTCTTGCAATCAATAAGAGGTCGATAACAGCAGCCACTCGTCGTGGTAAACTGGCCGCAAGGTCGTGTAGTACACCGAGTGGGATATTCCGCCATTCCTCCTGCAGCACAGTCACCAACCCTGGAAGTGTAGAAGGGTGAGGCGATCGCGACCTCAATCGGCGCTCCAGTTCGTCCCATAGATGTTCAATAGGGTTGAGGTCAGGGCTCTGAGCAGGCCAATCCAGTCGGGTGACATTATTTTCTGCATACCACTCCATGGTAGCCCTGGAAACATGACAAGTCGCATTATCGTCCTGGAACACACATTCTTCATTTCCATAGAAACGCCACAACGTGGGGAGCATGGAGTTGTCGAGAATATCTTGGTAGGATGCAGACGTCATCTGGTCATACACCGGTACCAGTGGACCCACCCCTTGCCAGCTGAAACAACCCCAGAACATGATGCCACCACCACCATATTTCACTGTGGGCACTACACACTCGGGTAATAGACGTTCTTCCGGGTAATTGCCATACCCACACTCTCCCATCTGATCGAAACAGTGTGAAGCGTGATTCATCGCTCCATAGGACCTTCCGCCATTGCTCCACCGTCCAGTTTCTCCGCTCTTTACACCAGCGTAGTCTCTGCGGTTTATTGTTTTTGTTATCAGGGGTTTGTGGGCAGCGGCTCGACCATGATAACCGAGTGCATATGCCTCCTTGCGAAGTGTATTGGTCGAAACAGTCAAATTGGTCGCACTTTGAAACTCTTCTGCAATCAAATTCATCGAACGGCTACTGTTTTTCCGAATTTCCCTCTTCAGCACACTCCTGTCCCGGTCGTCCAATTTCGTGCGTCTTCCACTTCGTGGTGCAGTGCTGCAGTGTCCCTTTTCCTTCCACTTCTTGATGACAAAGGCTACAGTTGATTTAGGGACCTGTCTGGCATCAGCTACAGCGGCGTATACTCTGGGTCATCTAGGTAATCGCAGATGACCCGGCTGTATTTCTTTTTTTTAATATATATATATATATATATATATATATATATACATTTCTTCGCAATATTCTTCCAAACCAATTTCGATGCATACATTTCTTTGCTTCCAGCGCGCGAATGCTTCCAACCGTTTGCCGCTGAATGTCCGGGAACCTTTCTCCAGCCGGTGGAATGACTTCAGGGAATCTCACCCTGACGTCATTCCTCCCTCTTCCCTTACAACCCTTGGCGAGGAGGGAGAAGAGAGAAAGAGGGAGAGGAAACACTGCTTCTCAGGCGCGGTGATTCCGTGGACAGGGTAAGCTCCTTCTTGTGAGAGTCCACCGGTCGCACTCTCAACCTTCAGAGCCTTTTACCGTTCCCTCCGCTGAACTAGGGAAAACATACCCGGTAGAGTGCGAAGAACAGGAAAATTGAATAACATGGGCAAACCAATTCTACGCTAATTTTCACTTTACATTTGCTTCTGTCTTGCTGATTTCTGTTACTTGAACATAAATTTATCAAAAGGAAAAACCTTAAATATTGAAGATGAAGCAAACTAAATTAAAATTCAAAGCGTAAGCAATTAAAGCACCTATATGCTGACTCCCCCATCCTTGTATTTACAAAAATAGTGATTGTTTCTCCTCTCTAATCTTCAAAAGCAGCGAGAATACTTCTTTCACGGAACTGAATATTTTTTAAAGGGAAAGATATCAAAAATAAATTATATATATATATATATTAGTTAATTTAAGTTGCTATATTCCGCCTCTTTAAATTAATAGTGATGAAGATGAACGAATTAAACATAAAACGAAAAAAACACATCAGGCACGTAGCCAGGTGGAGGGGGCTCGGGAGGCTGAAACCCCCCTTCCCGAAATCCTACAAATATCTAATTTAAAAAGTGTATAGTGGTAATTAATTTTACTTCATTAGCAGGATTAAACACCTTGCATAATACGCTGTAATAATCTGAGATTCATCTTCAGGACTTCTAACCCCACTGTTTCAACTTTATGTGGCGGCTGCTAATAAGGGATGATCCCCATCCCGAAATAAAATTCTGGCTCTGGCCTGCAATGATTCGAACTTTTAAAACCTGTCATTTCGAGCTCGGAAAGGGATTTTTTTTTTTATCATTCATAGGGAATTTCGTTCTCAGCCAGGAACACAACAGAAGTTGGGCGCGTGAAACTGAATGCGTGTAGTCGTTGGCTTCGTGTTTATTATTTATTTAGGTGTTAGTGTTTGTCGTGATAGTGCTGTGTTAAAGGGTAATGGATGTGATACAAGATTTCTGGTGAAACCTTTTGGAACAAGATCTTTTCAGGAGAAGTTGCAAATTGTTAATACAGGCAGGCCAGTGTCATCGCTTGAACTTATTTCTACGCACAAAGACAAAAATCGGGAATATGTGAGGCATTTTCGCAAGCAAATTATGACAAAACACCATGGTTGACAGGAAGTATAAGTGTTAATAAGCTTTGCTTTTTGTTGGCCGTGCTTACTTTTCGGGGCTGAAAAGAATGTATGGACGCGTGGCGGATACTGTAATCTTTGCAACGCTTGTGTCAAACATGAAAAATCCAAAAGTCACATAACTCCCTTTGTTAAGCTGCAATCTTTCGCACAGACACGTATTGACGTGCAACTGGACAAACAGCATGCTTTGGATGTGGTACAGCACAAGTAATCGGGGCCTGGAGTAAGTTGAATTTTGCACTTAAATTAATATTGGGGGTTTTTATTTCACTAGTGCACGTCTTTCATTTTATATTTCACAGGTTGTTTTCTTATAGCTTTATAATACTGTCTTGTTTTATGATTTGAAATTCTACACGTATATTAAACTGCAATAACGAGAATTAATTGATTGTGGTCGTTGCAATAAGACAAACATTCCGACACAATATTCCTAAATCCAATATGGATCCCGACATAAATTGCACGGAAACTTTTGGAGTTTGAGGATCAAGGGTCGGAGATTACCCACTCTTTAGAACCAGCATACGCCACTGATCAGCTATGCTACGTATACTCATGCCTCCTATGGAGCAGCCTACTATGATCCCTCTTTCAAACATGCTGAGCTCTTTCCTGTCAGTCATTTTATCAGCGAATGATCTGAGAAGCCTCCTGCTGCCGTATATATACCTGTCTGTACTCTCTTTTCCATGGGGAGTTCGTTTCAGAGTTGAAACCGGGGTGTCCAATTACTTTCTTCCACATAGTGTACTTTTAGCACCCTCTCTTGTAACCTTACTATGGCATATTACATGCAGGCAACGAACGTCCCAAAACACCCCTTCAGGCAGGCCCGAAGTGAGGGATAGGCTAGAGAACTGAAGCCTAGCGGGCCATAAGAAAAAGAAAACAGTCAGAATATACGAATGCGAAATTCTACATTTAGCAGAGGTAAGGGGAGAAGAAAAACAAACAAATATTCTCGATCTTTGTTCCCATTGAAGATTTTCAAGTGACGAATTGACTTTTTTTTCTTTCTGAGATACCAGTCGGGTTTTATTAATATCTTGCAAAACTTAATTAGAAAAATGTGTAATGCATAGTTTATAACAATGTTATTTTTTCAAACAGAGTTGAATAATTTTAAATTAAAAATGTTTCTACTGAGAACATACTGCACTGTATTATTTATTTTTATTATTATTCTTAACAGTTTTTCTTCTTTTACTTGCAGCTCTATATTCTGGTAACACTTTTGGAATTTTCCATGTCCCAATGTAGTAGTGACTACATTTCTAAAGATGTTCGTCAGGCACCAAGACATAACTGAAATATTCATAAATATGCTAAACTTTCTTTAAAAATATAAATGCAAAACTAGGATTTTTTAAATATAACTTGTACTATTTATTGTAATGCGTTTTCATTGTTGTTTTTTTCATTTCAACATTTGTAGGATGTAAATATCACAAAGTATGGCATAAGAAGAAAATATTGTAGGACGTACATAGATTGTCGGTGCTTGGCAGTATGGGGGAGCGCTAAATCAATCCTGCCTAGGGCACCAAAATATGTATATAGCTAAACTCCGTACCAGCTAACTGTAGACCAGGCGAACGAGAACAAGTCTCTGCGCAAGTGGTGACGCGAGACGGCTCCACCAATGAACAGTGAGAGAAACGGTATTGTGTAATCGGCGATGGGGGTTTTCCCGATTTCCTCCAGCGTTGCAAACTCTTGAAAACGATAATACCGAACGCACATGGCAAACGGGCCATATTTTTATCTCCTGGTCCGTATGATTGGTTCAAGAATTCCTTAGGGAAATATTAGGGATAAAACTGCAAGAGCAAATTTTGACAAGCCGTGCATTTAGCGTAGGGACTAAGGTCTGGACCGTACGTCCATACATGTACAATCAGGACCGTGCGGTTGGCAACACTGCGCTTTCGCCACTCGATTTTCCTCTTCCTCTGCCGATATGCGCGGCCCTGCTCTACAGTTAGCTGGGACAGGGTATACAGGGCTACTTCGGGCACTTGCACGTAGCCCGTATAAGTATGGGGGCATATCCTTGCGTCTTTATGCAAGCATGCAAGTTCTCCAGCCTGAAGAAGGCGTGGCAATGACTGAATCTCGTGTTGAACACTGAATGCAGTGTTGGCAGTTGTGCAACCCGTTTGCAACAATCACGCTGATTAAGGTTCTGGAACGTGAAGAAAAATGCAGAAGTAGACTACCTTGGGGAAAGGAATATGCAGGAAGGGCGTCCACTGAAGACAATCCGTCTGAGGTGCTTTTTGATCGGTGCAAAAGACACATGGCGTAAATTGCACGTTTCTCACACTGTACAATGCAAAACGTCAAGTTTAAATAGCATTTGTCTTTAGTAATGGGATTGAAAGTGGCACATACTTCTTTTTCGATCTCGTAATCAGTTATTCGCGTGTTGTGTTTAGGTTTTGAGAAGTCGTTCGAATAGAAATGGGAAATAGATTCCTTTTGTACAGTGGGATCCATGAGTATTACCGTGCAAAGTGTCCATGACTATTTTCATTAAATTTTCTCTTACATTCAATGTGTTTTTAAGCGATGGATTTTTATGTATGCCGGTGTAGAAGTTAACAGCTTGCTTTGAGTTTTATTTTAATTCTTCAAGCTCTTATTGGAGTCAAATAAAGTTCACGAACGTGGTGATGGACAATTTGCACGGTAATACTCATGGATCCCACTGTACTTGTATCGTGGTTACTTGGCGTGACTTTTATACTTCTTTAGATTAATAACGTCGAACTAGCACTTTTACATTCATGGATATATGTAGGAAAGAGTCAAGAGATCAACTAACGCTTGTGATTTAAGGAAACCTTTCTAAGTTAGTCTCACCTTTCGTCTTTTTTTCCTTTTATTGATGATTAAGATCGGAGAGTGGTGTTAACCACATCATCTCTACCATGGCTGAGTTTGAGAAAATGTCGAACCTTACCTCCACACCTTGATATGGTGCTTTACCTTCAAACTTTTCTGTTCTATTTCACTTGTATCACACGAACAAAACAAATGCCCACCATTGCTAGATGTCCTAGTAGATAAAACCAGAAATTAAATATCAACAACTGTGTATCGAAAGCCAGCACACACTGGGTATACCACCATTTAACAGCGAGATAATATGCACATCAAACCATGCTAAGAGTGCAACTCCATAATCCACTGCCTAAACTCAAGGGTCAGAAGAATCGGATAAAATCCTGCAACACTCAGACAAGAATAGGAACACATTAGATACAAGATATCCACCAACCATAACCAAAAGGGTCATCCACAGCTAAGAATATAACACAGAAGTACAAAGACTGGCTCAAAAGGAATAGTGAGCACACCATATACCTGAATGTGTTATCGAAAAAGATGGATTCCAAATTAAGACATCATTCAGCAGTAAGAAGACACTAAGGGGCATACTACGTATCAAACACAAAACCAGAACCAGTGTTAACTGCACATAATATACTCAAAACGAACAACTTACGTAGGAGTATTATCTGGACACCTTCTAGTGAAGAAAGTAGATGAAAGCAGTACACATGCACAGTTGGGAGACAATACCAAAGTCACGACGGGGATCATTCGGGACTCTCTTTGGGAGACCCAGAGTATCACAGGAAAGCAGCAGCGTGGGGCAAATTGCTGCGGGAGTGGTCTCGCGAAAACAATTGACTGTTTACTCTCTGCCAAGGCGGAAGAAATGCTTATATTTTTCTTACATTGTTGTGGGTACCTTCGTGAATAACCATGATATTTCTACGTTTAGAAAATAATATATTTATGAATTAAATTATACGTATTAGAAATGGATCCGAGAGTTTGGTATCTCAATCCCATTATAATATTACCACACCTTAAAAGGTATTATGATCTTCGATTACAAAGAAATTTTTCATTTGTTAGTCCTACAAGATTTTTTTTCAAATGCTGTTCCTAAAATAATTTGCTACTCATCGGCTAACACACTCGTGCACAAAAATAATCTTACTTGTTTAACATAAAATTTCAGAGGTGATTTTGTAAATTCCATTGAAACGAATATGTATTCATTCGAATGTATTGGAAATGGAAACACACATCCATTCTAGGATGAAATCTTTAACACATTTAACAAGATAGAAATGTTATACAAAAATTATACAATTGTTCTACAGATACAGTTTTAAAAATTAAAATAAAACATTATAATATATGCAGTGTTATATATAATTACAAAGTGTAAGACTAACATAAGTGTATTAATTACAAATCGCGCACACGCACTAATATATATATATATATATTAGCAGGTAACAATATAAACACATTCTTTCTTTCCAAAGAAGCGCTCATGTGGGATGGTCAAACTGATCCGGATCCGGAACCGGATTTCGAATCAGCTAGGATCCGGATCTGGCCATCCCTAGCCTGAATGTGAGTTAACTGTGACATTTTAGCATCACGAAAAATTTCGGAACAGGGAATAAAGAGAATGGACTGTCCGGACTAATTCGGGACTTCTGGTAGGCTTTTAGATATAAAATGATAAAACTAAAATTATCAAAAATGCAGGCTGATGACTTCTGCAGCCTGGCTCTCTACACAAACAAACAAAGAAAGAAACATGTATTTATGGAAGGGCAAAATAGGGAATATTACAAAACCTGAAATATCGTCAATGTTATTTTTGTAGGTGTTTATGGGTTCACGTTAAATTATTTCATAGTTCGAGGGAAGACCCTTGCTTGGGCCCAGGCTTGGTTCAGGACAAGGGGAGTGGTGGTGACTGTGTGTGATCTTTGGGAGATAACGCAGCGAAAGTGTATTGTGTCCACCTGTTCTCTTGAATAAGAAAAAAAGCCTCCATGCCATTTGAACTAAACCAGTTTTTCCGAGTTCCTTGTTGCTGGGTGCGAGAGAAAGTGTGGGCAGAGGACAAATGCCTTCCACGCGGTGTAACATGGGAATTCTGGAGAAAGGTAAACACACAATGGACTCTGACAACGTGCCCGGTGCTTGTAAATTCAAATAGCTGTACGGTGCTTCGTGTTTTGATGGCAATTTCATTGCATTATCAATATCACTTTCTCCGCCGAGTTGCAGTAATTGTTTTCTAAATCCCGTTTGCAACAATAAAAGAATGGAGGAAATGCCATGGATGTTTTGCTTCCAGAATGCCTCTCAAGAATGTTTTGTATGACATTCCTTCATTACAAACATCTTGTGTATTTTTTTAACGCCATGATCTACACACAGTGGCGGAATAACGACTTTTTAACTGGGTGCGTCGTGGTCAGCACGTCGAGTCCAATCACCAAACCTGGCCTTGGGGAGGAACAACTCGTGAACTCGCCCGAGGCCCCGCGCCAGATGATGATGATGCTACCAATTGAGCAACTAATCTGATTTCCCCTGATTTCATGGAATCTTTTGACACATTTTAAAAATTACTGAAATCCTACTCAAAGTTGTTAGTTTTCACTATTCGTTTAATTATAGAATGAAATCAAGCGAAAATATTATTTTATGCTCTGTAAATTCACTATAGCGTCAAAATTCAATGGGAAAGTAAACAAAATAGAATTATAATAGAGAATATTATTGGATATGATTTAAAATTGCCTCCTTGATAGGTAAAATAAATAAGAGTTTGATACTGAACAAGCGCAGTTTTGTAACTAAATATAATGATCCTTGCACAATATATGTAGTAAATTTATACGTATATGATACCTGTACTTCAGACTAAGGGAAAAAAATATTGTTTTTTTTTTTCAGGCCTCTGAAATTTTTGGGTTATAGGCCCCTTGTATATTATATTGCCCAGGCACCGCACCCACCTATAGAACCGCCCTGTTATCCAGCTTTCTAGTCCAGAGTTGGCTACTTGTTTATTTTTAATTACTGCTTAATCAAAATAAGAATGGTCCCGTGCACTAAAGTGCATTCATTTGTTTTCTTCTCTCACTTCCCCTTCACGAGTGTCCGAGAGTCCAGCGACTGCAGCGTAGCAGAAATAATGGTAACTGTATCAGATTTTCTGAAGTCAAGCGTCATAATTCTGGCGGCAAGAAAGTCTCTACACGAATGTAGCAGGTGGTGTCCATTGTCCAATAGCAACAGCCTTATGTTCCCAACGCCCACTTGATTGTGACAAGGAAGGAGGTGTTTTGTCAGTTTTATTCTTTAAGAGGGGACCGATTTTCCGTCATATTTGGTACAGTGGGATCCATGAGTATTACCGTGCAAATTGTCCATCACCACGTTCGTGCACTTTATTTGACCTGAATAAGAGCTTCAGGAATTAAAAGAAAATTGGAAACAACCAGATGACAACTTCTGCACCAGCATACGTAAAAATCCATCGCTTAAAAACACACAGGGTGTAAGAAAAAAAAATAACGAAAATAGTCATGGATAATTTGCATGGTAATACTCATGGATCCCACTGTACATGATAAAGAAGTAAATGATGACGATGAGGATGATCATTTAAGCACGTAGTTTTTCTTGTGGAAATATAATGATTATACAGTATGAATGATCTTTTTTTAACTTTGAACATATTCATTCACATTACTATAGGATCAGAATAACATAAGCCGGCCCCCGTGGCGGAGTGGTTAGCACATCGCGCTACCACGTCAGGGGGTCTCGGGTTCGAATCCCGGGCTGGATGTTTGGGAGTCTCCATTCATCAATTTCATCATATCATCACTCATCCCTATCTTCGCAAATTAGCCAAAAGTGGCAGAAAAAGCGAAGTAAAATAAAGCAAATCAATCAATGAGTTCGTTAATGATCATCATCATCATCTAACTTCTCCATTTATTGAGATGCATTATCAAATTTCTGTTCAGAGACTAAGTGAAGCATATCAACCCTGCACTGAAGTCAGCCGGTCCTCTTGTTTGTGTACAGTCACCGCTAATAAAAATGAGATACCTATATTCTGACATATTGTCTTCTCTGCAAAGTTCTGTGTGTGTTGCCTAACTCTCAGGCGATAGCAGAACTTCATGTTGAAGTCGGCTCATCGCCTATGACTTAGGTAACACACACACACAACGTATTGCAAGGTAGACAGTATTTCAGGATCTAGATGTCCGATTTTTATTTCCGTACGTACAGATAAAAGAATAGTGAACCCATACTGAAGGGTTATACCGCATATAACGGTATACCCTTATCTGTGGTTATACTGGCTGTTGGTCCTTGTCTTCTTCACAGTGTGAGAATTAACGGGGGGGAATGCCGGGGATTTCCCCCCAGATTTTTCTTTCAACCCTGGCAGAAGTATGTAATGCCTGCCAGGGATGTTTTAACCCCGTCAATGAAAATTGAACTGGAAACATACTAACCCATTTTTTAACTATAGAATAAACCACTGGAAAATCATAACGACAAACATGTAATTAACCTTTAAAACAACTGCATCCTCCTTCGCATCTGATCTTCTAATTTTAAATAGCTCATTGTTTGTTTATTGTCGTCGGATGCAGAGGTTTTACAAAAAGCTCCCAGAGAAACGCCGTTGGTCTATCCGTTGTCAAATGAACTACAAAAGCACATCGGGAGGACCCATATATGTGAGTGTGTGTATATACGTATATGTATATTTTGTACACTTCATTTTCACATATATGATGATGATGAGTTGTCTGCCGGAAGGCAGGTATTTTGACCTGAAGGTCGCTGGGCAAGGTGAACCCATGGTGGTTTGCCATTGCCTTGCATAGGATGAGGATCAAATGGACATTTACAAACAACCATGCACGACCGGGATTCGAACCCGGGACCCCTAGCGTCGCAGCGCGATGTGCTAACCACTCGGCCATGGGGTCCGTTCATATATATATATAACGATCCGGTACCATTACAATAAAACATAGCTCGGAAACTACATGCAATAGAACAATTATTTCTTCTTCTGGGGTATGTCAAAGACTGTGTTTACTGCACTCCTGTTTCAGATGTTGCTACTCTTCGAAGAAGAATAAGTGAGAGTATCCTAACTGTTACTGGATAATAATAATAAACCTTTTCGAGCAAGGCCTCATCTCCAGGAAGCTATCAACTCGCGGCAAGCCACGGCACCTAGCGACCTGTTGGGTGAGATGAATCAAGGCAAAATGGATAATAAACCTTTTCCTGCTCCCACAAAAATAGGCAATAGTTAGGCTGGAGAGTTCAATGAACTAACCGATCACTGATAGATATTTCTTAGAACTTAACTATTTTTTTTCCTCCTAACTGTTACTGGTGATATGCTGGGGCGTAAATGGGTAGAAGTGAATTACCACCTTGATGTTCTGAGAGCACCTAGAGGGGCGCACATTGAGGTGTATGGCACATAAACGTGGAGCATTGTTCTATTGCATGTAGTTTCCGAGCTATGTTTTTGTAATGGTACCGGGACTTTATGAACACCCTGTATAATATGAAAATGAAGTGTATATAATATAGCAATTCAAATCGCTGTTACGCACAATGTTTTTTATACATGTATGTGAAATATCCTTATACGTAGACGTCCTACTTATGTATGTTTATACGTCCTACTTAAAGATCTACTGTATATCCAGGCAATGTTACCATAACTAAACTTAAAAATGTGCCACGGCCCAAATGAATTGAGAGTACAATTTCTACATCCACGATGAACAGGCACCGGGAAGAAGAGAATAAGTTTTTTTTGTAAATGAGTAAGTAAATGAATATTTTTAGAAAGTCAATCTCGTGTCTGCCACTTGTTTTACGATCTCTGCGAAGCCTCGGAAACACACGTGAGAAATGCCATCAACTTCCGAAGACGTTCTGCGAGTTGTGTGAAAGCTCTGTTCATATTATCCTATCCCTCGTCTTCTCACACACTTCGCTTTCTGCGACGCACACAAGCGAAGTTTATTGCTGATGAGATTAGTCGAGAAGTGCCGGAACTTTCCGGGATTTCATAGAGTACGCACGAAATATGGAAACTTCTCAACGTGTCAGACTTCCGTCAGGAAAGAAATCATATTCATTGACTGTCAGGAACGACACAAATACAGGGGGAGTTTCGAAGTGGAAACAGTAGGGATGTCAGATATCCCCCCCCCCCCTTAAATCAGTGGCGTCGCTATAGATAATTCCGTTCCAAAGAATTTAGTATTGATCGTCTCTGCTTTAGAACTTCCAGCATTCTCTCTTTCCTATCGCTTAATCTCTCTTCCTCGTTTTCTTCCTTCCTCTCTTTTTATCTTTCTTTCACTTTTCCACTTTGTTCTATTGTTTTGTTTTTCTTTCTTTCCCTCTTCCTCTGTTTCTTCCATTTATCCATCTTTATCATGTTTCATTTCTTTGTTTCCCTGTTTATATAGTTCTTTCTCGTCTCTCTCTTTATCTACCTTATCACTTTATCATCTGGTTTTCTCTTTCTCTATCTTTCCGCCCTTTTTTCTTCCTTTGTCTCCCTCTTTCTGTTTTATATAATTTTCTATTTATCTTCTATCACTTTCCATTTCTCTTCATGGGCCTCTCCGATGGCGCAGTGATAACTTCTTCGCTTTATAATCAAGGGGCCACTTGTTTGATACCCGGTGGAGGCACATGGTGATTCGGATCCCACCTTAAACTGTAGGTCCAGTCCTGATTAGCCTATCTGTGCATAAAGTGGACTTAAACAAACAAAAAACACTCTTCCTTTGCTGTTTTGATAGAGTAAGAAATATAGAGTTAAACAGGAAGATAGATTGTTTGATTAATTGAATTGCTTTATTTTACTTCGCTTCTTCTGCCACTTTTGGCTAATTTGCGAAGATGAGGATGAGTGATGATACATGAAATTGTTAAATGGACACACAAGCATCCATGCCCAGTCCAGGATTCGAACCCGGGACGCCTGGCGTCGTAGCGCGATGTGCTAACCACTCTGCCACGGGGGCCGGCAGGAAGATAGAATGAGATAGAGAAACAAGTTGAGAAAGAGGTAGAAGCAAATAGATAAACAAACAACAAGAAAGAAAGATTGAGAAACGAAGAATGAACGAGGGGGGAGAGGAGACAGAAGAGAGATTGAGATACAATGAATGAAAGAGAGATAGGAAGAAAAATGTGTATTGACAGAGAATCTTAACCCAACTAAAAACTCCAATGTGATACCATTATCCAGTCACGGACACTTCTGGGTTGTAATCCCATTAGCAGTCTATGAGATTGTCCGTGGCTACAATATACAACAATGTTTTCTCGATTTCCTGTTTGTTCGAAACATACATGAAAACACATGGGTATTCAGGAAGATCTAATGAAAACAATAAAAATGCCGGAAAAGCATTTAATAAGGCGTATCACGAGCAATGAAATAGTTAATAAGACAAGTTAATCGTGTGTAGTGACAAGCTAAAATGGCGAACGAGACTTTCTCATGAAAGAGAAAACATTTTATGTACTTTCTCACAAATTTCCTCTTTATTTTTCTATCTTACAGTCATGTAGGTTGAAGAAAGAGAATTTAAAGCGAATAATTATGCTGCTCTTCAACTAGGTGCTGGGTATAATTGAACGAAGCGCTGCTGAAGAAAAGTGACTTTCCTCCAAGCAACAGCTTTGCCTCACATTGAGTGCGATTGCCAGTAGGGGACAAATGAGCAGACCTTCGAAGGCTGGATGATGATGCTCGAGAAGTTGAATATAAATCTCCTGTATGCAGAATTTCCGTGTGAACTTGTAAGACGTTTCCTGATAAATCTTCGTGGACTCGCTCTACGGGAAAACTCGACAGTTGTGGAAATGGGTGTATGTTGAAATGCAGTAAAGCACGTCTTGTTGTACAGGCTCGTTTTGTTCTCGGAACAATAAGGGAAAAACTTCCTTGTTTTCCGTATATCTTCTTGCGAAGAAAAGTTATGGAAAGAATTGTTACTTTTTCTGCCTTCTTTGCAGACACTTTTCTTCTTCTTAACGTGTGAACTTTTGTGCATTTTTTCCTTTAGCGTTCTGTTTTCTCCGTTGTTGGGAGAATATCTTTTACCAAGCAATTCACGAACCAAACTTCACAAGGCAGAGCGATGCCAGAGAAAGTAAATCCATTAAGAAAACTTTTTCTTTCACGCTAATTGTCAAATTTTATCCACCACATTAGCTAAGTATATAGGCGAGTATCTAGAAATATGTATATTTTGTGGAGGGGCCCTTGCACTCTAACAAGTGTCTATACCTAATAATAATAGTAATTATAATAAATTTTTATAATGTCAAGGTAAATTATTCATAATATATTTATTATTAATAACATTATTATTATTATTATTACATGAAAAAGTAAAAATATGACGTAAAATGGAGATATAACGGCAGATATTTATTATTAGGTATTTAGTAAAGATCACGACAATTATATGTAAAATATTATTCTACGAAGATAAATAAGTGCAATATTTATAAGGTAACAAAAAGTTATTATTATTATATATTAATTTTCACATACACATTAAATGCAAAACTCATTCATCCAATCAAATCCTATCTACAGGGTGGTCCATATGTCTTGTTACCCCCATAATTTTACATAACTTGATAATAATACAATATAATATAATGAAGTGTAAGGTAGCCAGCCATTCATTCCATATGTCGTGTGACACCAACAATTTTACATAATTTTATATTATGATAATAACAATATAACACTTTGTAAGACCTATGGATTCAGCGTCAACCAGGATGTTGTTCACCCTTCCAAAAGGTCAGTATGACCACCATTATTTTCATGGCACAAAATGACACGGCGCCATGACCTGTGTGAGATTTTACGAAGCAAATTTTTCGTGATTGTTGTCTGAAAGGCTGCCCTAATATCGTCCTTTAATTGTTCTCTTGTTTGGTATCGTTGTTGTGATACCTTTTCCTTAATAATGCCCAAGAGGGCATTGTCACAAGACGAGAGATCAGGGCTTCTGGGAGGCCAATCCAGAGGCACCAGATGATGTACAGATCTGCGTCCTATCCATCTATTGGGAAACACTTCACTTAAATATTCCCTGACAGCGATGGCATAGTGGGGCGGTGCTCCATCCTGTTGAAACCAGGAACGTCCCAGGAGATTCATTCTTTGGAGCTGTGGAACAAAAAATGCCCGTAACATGGCGAGATAGGAGTGTTGATTGACTACGCCATCGAAGAAATAGGGACCTATCAAGTGTTTAGCGGACATAGCGACCCAGAGCATCACATGTGGGGGGTTGTTTTCCAGCTCTTCGTAATAATGCGGATTATCCTTGGACCAGAAATACACATTCCTTGCACGTGCACTTCGATATATTGCGCATTCATCGGAGAAGAAAAGGTGAGCCCGCTGCGGGAGTGTCGGAAATACCTCCAACATTCTTCCACATGCTGCATGTCGTCTACGCATGTCATCATCACTGAGCTCGTTGACGCTTGCTGGTTTAAAGGATTTCAATCCAAGATCCTTCTTCATGTGTCGTAACATTGTTGTTTTCGGGATTCCAAGCTCAGCAGACAGTTTGCGCAGTGACTTCTGTAGTGACCGAAGCACAGATGCCTCCACTCCTGCACATGTGTTCTGTCTTTTGGTTGGTGCACCAGGCCTCGGTTTGTCTTTGATACATCCCAACATAAACAGTTTCTTTTTCCAACGCAGTATTGTCACATTTGGTGGTGCTTTTTTTTTTTTTTTTTTGGAATCGTCTTGTGAAATCTCGTCGCACATTCTCCATGGTCTTGCTGGTATGTGGACGTTCATGGGCCCAAACACTGACAACAAGGCGCTCTTCTACATTGTAGGAGCTTGTGTCAGCCATCTCTGCAAAAGAAACACTGAATTAGGGAGGGGGGGGTAACAAGACATATGGACCACCCTGTACATATGAATTCGTCGGAAAAGAATAAAATTCATGTTATGCAACAAAAAAAAAAACAACAAGTATTATGTTCATTCCGAACACTTGAAATATCCATTTTAATTTTATTAAGCAAAAAAAAAATCTCTGTTCTTATCAACTCTTTTGGGGTCCTGAGCTACTGTTCCCCTTTAATGCGTCCTTGAGTGTATGGTGGAACCACAGGCGAAAGGACCTGCGCAGAACCGTGCATCGTACTCGCTCGTGGAGGGGGAGAGGTAGAGTGGAGCGTTCTGCGGATGGAGGGAAAGATGCGCGAAGGTTTTTAACAGAGTTATATTTTGTTTGAGGTCGTTCTATAACGAAAATGTGTAGGAAAGTTTGTTTTAAGTCCAATGTATGGTCAGAGCAGAAATCAGGACTGATCTAAACCTCACATGAATCCAACCTGGGATCCTTGATTACAATGTTGAATTTTACTATTAATGTTGAAGTGAAACGACTGGCTGGCAATAACGGAAGTTATTAGGTTGACATCCGCAGAGAATGTGTTTGCTCTTCGTCAGAAACAAGTTCCAATTGGCGATTGGGTTCCAAAACTGGGGGGGGGGGGGGGGCAACGATAGTTTTCTTTCCCTCGTTGATAAGGTTTAGCATAGTGTGGGGACAACTGCTCCCCTCGCCTCCCCCCTAATCGCCGCCACCCCACACATTATTTAGATTTCGGCCATGCTGGAGGTGATGTGCTCAGCACCACGCTCCGGCCGCCATTCTATTACATTCTATTTTCAATTTTTAGGTTTATTAGAATAAAAAATAGTACTTATGCAAGAAGTAATACATTCACCATAACGATTGCAAACTTATATATATAAGCTTAAATGTGTCCCTTCTGCAAACCACAATAATTTTAATTTATACTTCATCCCCGGAATCTGTGGAGGAGGGTCGCGCATAGCGGCAGAGAAGGGGCGGAATCGAGTAGGTAGAGCGAAGCAGTATAAGCAAAGGCTGGTAACCGCAGTCGTTTTCCCCCCTCCACGCAATCTCGTTCCCTCTCATGTGTTCATTGGTGCAGCCGTCTAGTGTCACTACTTGCGCAGAGAATTGTTTTCGATTGCTGCTCCAGAGATAGTCGGGACAGAGTATAGTGGTTATTTCACGATGCTAAAACGCTCTATATTCTACTACTAATCAAACTGGCAGCCATCCTGGGTAAGATTGGGGAAAAGTACCTAACAAACTTCACATTACAGATATTGTGAGAAAAAACTTGGCGAGTTCACTGACTGGAAAGTTGCGCAAATCTGTCCTTGTACAATTCTCCACATTACTTCAGAATGTCCACGGGCAACATGCATCTGCTATGAGAATTTATGTGAGATATTTTTCAAGGCCCCTTTTGGAAACTCTAGCTTCAACCAAAGAAGGTGTTAACTTGCATGTCCTAGCGTTGTCGTAATGTTAGCAATGGAAAGCTTGTAAAAGTCTTCCGTTTCCACTCAACTCTCGATTGTCTGCGTATGAAGTAGGGATGGCCAAACGGATCCGGATCCGGATCCAAAAGTTACGGATCTGGATCCGGATCAGAAAATTCCGGATCCGGATCCGGATCTGAAAGTTTCGGATCTGGATCCGGATCCGAGAGTTCCGGATCCGGGTCTGAAAGTTTCGGATCCGGATCCAAAAATTTCGGATCCGGGTCCGAAAGTTTCGGATCTGGATCCGGATTCGAAAATCCGGATCCGGATCCGAGAGTTTCGTATCTCAATCCCATTATAATATTACCACACCTTAGTCCAACAAGAATTTTTTTCAAGTGTTGTTCCTAAAATACTTTGCTACGCATCGGCTAACACACTCGTGCACAAATGTCCGAGGTGATTTTGTAAATGCCATTGAAACGAATATGTATTCATTCGAATGTATTGGAAATGAAAACACACATAAATGTGAGACATTCCATTCCAGGATGAAACCTTTAACACATATAACAAGATAGAAATGTTAAACAAAAATTATACAATTGTTCTACAGTTACAGTTTTACAAATTAAAATAAAACATTATAATATATGCAGTGTTAAATAATTACAAAGTGTAAGACTAACAAGGGAGGTTATCTAAGTATCCCCCTCCGATTTCCATGAAACTTGGCAGTAAAGTGGGGCCCAAAGGAAGAATTAGGTGTTTTTTTTGTTTCAGCTAAAAAACTGTTTTAGGGGGCAAAACCCCCTCAAATGTCAAGATGAGGACAAATTGAAGTGAGGATCTGACCCCTGTGTCTTTCCGATTTCCATGAAACTTGGCAGGTGTATAGTGGGGCCAAATGGAAGAAATACGTGTTTTTTGTTTCAGATAAAAAAACGATTTTAGGGGGCAAAACCCCCTCAAATGTCAAGATGAAGACAAATTGAAGTGAGGATCTGACCCCTGTGTCCCTCCCATTTTCATAAAACTTGGCAGGTGTATAGTGGGGCCCAATGGAATAAATAAGTGTTTTTTTTGGTTTCAGCTAAAAAACGGTTTTAGGGGGCAAAACCCCCTCAAATGTCAAGATGAGGACAAATTGAAGTGAGGATCGGACCCCTGTGTCCCCCTCCGATTTCCATGATACTTGGTAGGTGTGTGTATAAACGGGCCCAAATGAAGAAATACGTGTTTTTTTTGTTTCGGCTAAATAACGATTTTAGGGGGCAACCCCCCCTCAAATGTCAATATGAGGACAAATTTAAGTGGGCATTTGATTTATGTGTCCCCCTCCGATTTCCATGAAACTTGGTAGGTGTATAGTGGGGCCCAAAGGAAGAAATACATGTTTTTTTTTTTTTTGTTTCAGCTAAAAAACGGTTTTACAGGGCGAAACCCACTGAATTGTCAAGATGAGGACAAATTGAAGTGGGGATCTGACCCCTGTGTCCCCCTTAGATTTCCATGAAACTTGGCAGGTGTGTGTATAAACGGGCCCAAATGAAGAAATACGTGTTTTTTTGTTTCGGCAAAAAATTTGTTCTAGGGGGCAACCTCCTCTCAAATGTCAAGATGAGGACAAATTGAAGTGGGGATCTGACCCCTGAGTTCCCCTCCGATTTCCATGAAACGTGGCAGGTGTATAGAGAGACCCGAAGGAATAATTACGTGTTTCTTTGTTTGAGCTAAAAACTGTTTCAGGGGGCAAAATCCCCTCAAATGTCAAGATGAGGACAAATTGAAGTAAGGATCTGACCCCTGTGTTCCCCTCCGATTTTCATGAAACTTCGCAGGTGTATAGAGGAGCCCAAAGGAAGAAATACGTGTTTTTTTGTTTCGGCTAAAATACTGTTTTAGGGGGCAAAACCCGCCTCAAATGTCAAGATTAGGACAAATTGCCGTGGGAATCATCTGACCCCTGTGTCCCCTTCCGATTCCCATGAAATTTGACAGGTGTATAGAGAGGCCGTATGCCCCAAGTTTCTTCCTATGCCATATTTACGTGGTTTCGGGGACAGATCCCCACTTCAATTTCTCCTCATCTTGACATTTGAGATGGGGGGGCTCTATACACCTGCCAAGTTTCATGGAAATCGGAGGGGGAGACTTAGACCTCCATTGTAAGTGTATTAATTAATTACAAATCGCGCACGCGAGCACACACACTATATATATATATGTGTGTATATATATTATATATATATGTATATTAGCAGGTAACAATATGTTACAAGCACATTCTTACTTTCCAAAGAAGCGCATGTGGGATGGCAAAACGGATCCGGATCCGAAAATTCCGGATCCAAAAGTACCGGATCCGGATCCGAAAGTACCTGTTCCGGATCTGAAAGTACCGGATCCGAAAGTTTTGGATCCGGATCCGAAAGTTTTGGATCCGGATCCGAAAGTTCTGGATCCGGATCCGGATCCGAATCCGAAAGTTCTGGATCCGAATCCGGATCTGAAAATTCCGGATCCGAAAAATTTTAGGATCCGGATCCTAAGGATCCGGAACCAACCGGATCCGGATTTCGGATTTCGGATCCGCCAGGATCCGGATCTGGCCACCCCTATATGAAGTTGAACTACTTCCTAACTTAGAATAACATGGTACTCGATTTCAAACGCTTTGAGATGCGATCGTTGGCGGTGCTTGCAGGTGCTCAACACGCGGTGTTGGTTTTATGTAGACTGGAAAAGGGACTTCAAAATTACATTTTGCCTAATGGCTTATCAGCACCTGCCAATCAGATCTGACAGATGTCTGCCATTTTAGGCAAAATGCGATATCCAGTTTCGCCTAATCCCATTTTGCCTAAACCGGTTGGAAGGGAAATATTGCAAGTAAATTTTGAAATTAACACCAAACAACTCGGGACATTGCCTTGCTAATTACAAACAGTCGCATGAGCCAAATAGGTGTTGCTCCTAAAAAGGAGCGTTTGTCGTATATTCTGAAAGATAAAAGAAAATATCGCTCCATTTCTTAGTCTACCTTTTAGTTTTAGTAAGCAGATACGTCACGTATACACGGCTCCCTTTCAACCTCTGTCGTTTAACAGGATTGCCAACTTCGAGCAGCTTTATTGATGCTTCATTTTCTGCTTGTTCTTGTCTAATCTAACATAACGTAACCTACCCTAGGCTTACTAGATGTGACATCAAGAAGAGCTAAGGATGAATTAACATAACACAGAGCACTGTCTCCGTATTGAGAGACCGCTAAATTTCCCACATTTGAAATATTTCCCTTTCAGCCAGTTTAAGTGAAATAGAATTTAGTAAAGGGGATATACCGTTTCGCCTAAAATGGCGGCCACGTTATAAATCACATTTCTTACATAAAAGCGAGTTACATCAACATTTAGCTTACTCAATTTTGATTTGATTTTAAAAACTAACGTTTCCTTTCATTTTTGCTTCTCAATTTTTTACGGCAGAATTAATCAAATGTCCATGATTTTACTTAACTCACAGGTTAATTCAGCCCTCAGAAAGCGTTGTGTCTTGTTTAAAAGCGTATTTCGCATTTCGCAGTTCATTCGTATCGTTTCGTAACAAGACCTCACATGTTTCAAAGCTTGTTATTTCATATTATGTGTTTCCATCAAAACAAAAGCGAAATATGCATGTATTTAGTTGTTTATCAATGGGTAAAATACTAAATGGAAAAAGGATATTATACCTTGGTACCTGTAACCTGGAATAATGGAAGTACAATACAGCTGACGAAATAAAAATATTGGTACTCGCACGTGTGGCTGGAAATAATGAGAAATGCTTCTGTTGAAAAAAGTGGCACAGAGCACTTCGTGCGGTTTTTATGCGTTTGAGGCAATTCAAGTTGAGATCTTGATTACGGAGCAGCAACAATGGGATTGCTACGGACGGAGCAGATTATTACGGAAGTCGTTGGATCGTAATAGACAACGGCCTTGTCACACTTCTCACGGGGCCACAAATCATATGTCGCCCTTTTCTTTTAGATTTCGATGCTTTCATATGAAACCTCACTTTATTCTTATTGCCTGACCTTTGTGAGAACCAAGTTTGTTGGTGGATTCCATTCCAGATATAGCATAGAATAGTATATGTTTGTTTTTACGACTAGCTTTACAGCCTCACGAATCTACATTATTTTAAATACAGGGTGTACACAAAGTGTCTGACACATTTCAGTGTTGAATAATATCAGCCTACCTAGATGTAGGTACAAGAGAAGTAATGGTGTTAATCCATAAAAAAAAAAACTCAAATAGTTTCTATCAGATCACAAGTAGGTCCGGCCTCCCCGATGGCGCAGTGGTAGCATCGTAGCCTCAGGGGTCCCGGGTTCGATACCCGGTGGAAGCACATAGTGGTTCGGATCCCACTCTAATCTGTAGGTCCAGTCCCGATTGCCTTACTGTGCACAAGTGGACTTAAAACACCAAATCAATCAATCACAAGTAAGTCCATAGATGATGCTAACATGGAAATTTTACCATAATTGAAGAAAATGGCGACTCCACAGAAGAAAGCAAACTAATTGCCACGCTTATATAACCAAAAATTATGTTTTGGCGCTACTCAAGGGGGACGTCCCAGTTTGGTGCCCAAGAGGGTTGCGCCCCGGGCAGTCGCCCTGCCCATCAGCCAACCTTGCTTCTATTTTCCATTTTCCTCCCTTTCTGTTGAAAACCTATTTCTGACTTCCCGTGTCGCAAAATAATATAATAATAATAACGATAGCTTGCCAAGTTTCTCATGCCTATGGTCGCAATATCTACAGGTTACTACTGCAGGGTAGGATGTTGGTTAGGAAGAAACTTTTCTCTTGTAAAAAAAATATTCACGTGGCGGTTTCAATTCGTGTGGCTACATTTGTATTTGAATACGAGACAAACTCTGAGTATAGCACTTGTAGTTTGTTTAGTCCAAATCGCCTGTACATGAAAAATATAAAACTGTTACAAATATAAAATATGCGAATGAAAGTGCCTTGTGTACACCTATTTTCGGAATGATGCGCCGAGGCCAAGGCGAAGTCATTTGTTCACTTCTGATGAAATTCGCTAGATGGCGACAAGTTCATGTAAACAAACATCATGGTGGACTACAACACAAGCAAACTAATTTAACATTGGGTTTACAGGATATTTTCGCTAAACGTAAGTAAAGTTTAAGTCGAGTTTAGTGTGATAATTCCAGCTCAATGTAATTCATATAAATATTGGCATGAAGTTCCTATACCTTGCACCAGAATTTATTTAATTTGCTAATTTCATGTTGGTTCAGTAAAATGTGCTATGTAAAATATAAAGAAATTGAAAGTAACTTGTTCATATCAAAATAAAGAATGACAAGATATGTCTTTTATTGCAGAGTGTGAGCCTATTCTTTAACAGAAGAATGTGCAAGCACAATTCGTGAGTGCGAACTGCAACTGAAAGATGATTTGTTTACAGTTTTATATTTAAATTACTAAATAGTGTACAATATTAAAATATGGCTGATTTATATTTTAAATAATCATGAGACATTGCTTCTATATTAGGCATTCACGTAATGATGTTCTCCGTCGAAGGATGAAAATGGCAACCATTGAAAAAGCAGGAAGCAGGACACCATCCATAAGAAGCACACCCCGCCTTCCACGAAAGGAAAATGAAAGACCTGATTTGTTTCTCAGTGGTTCACAGGTACATTTTGGTGGGATTCCATAATACAACTGTACACCCTTGGTTTTCCAAATGTTTCTATCTTTTTTTCTGATTTATTTCCAAATATTTTTAGCATGTAATTTATAATTACTGTGACACACCAATGTTTTAGAGACTTGTTATGTTTTGTGTTCTATGGTCATGTGTAGATAGTTCACATGAAAGTAGTGAAGGAAAGAAACACTTAATTTCATTTTAATTTGCCTCTATGTCATCACGGGTTTCTGCTCGACAAAGTGAAACCTTGGGCACCGCTAAATTGAGACATCCTTTTTATTATTATTATTATTATTACATTAGCTTCGGTAACGGTTCAGATTGTTTTATGATTTCTCCTAGCACAAAGACTAATTATTGTAGAATTTTGAAAATCATTGTCACACGAAATTTGAACCTTCCTTAAAGTAATGAGCACTGTTTGGACTCGAAAAAAGGTTATTTATGTTGAAAAAAAAACTTGAAAATTACCTTACGCACTTCTCATGGACAAGATATTCTCCTTCGATAAGCGACAATAAATATCGTAGAAGCATGGGAATGAATGTAGAAGTACATCGGAACCTTAGTAGAATGCATTTAGGGACTTTATTTTAATGCCAAGGGAACCAAACCTAACCTGCCTAACCTAACCACGAAAGCATATATTGAACAAAACCTTACGTAATTACTAAAACTCCGCAGTATGTGTTAACAGACGTACATCGAAATCAAACCATGTAAAAATTTCATTCGTAGCATGATGAAATCGCAATAAAACAAAAGGAACTTGGGCCTTAGCTTCATTTCAATTGGTTTTCAATTTTGGGTAATGGTTCCGAATGTTAATGATTTTTCGCAAGTTTTATAGGAGTATTAGGAAGTGCTTTAGAATACTAGAAATGATTCTGCAAGTAAATTAAAATCTTGGATAAACTAATTTTGACAGTTAAAAGCTTCACTAGGTATTGGTTATCAGAGTAATAATGATTTGAGATGTAGCTTGAGCAGGCAGGCATTCTTGGTTTCTTGGGCATGAGTGTTTGCAGATTTTCATGCAAGATTAGAAGGCTTTGTGCTTGAGTAGCAGATATTACATGGTCAAGCATTTAGGGGCGTTACTTTAAAGCTAAGTGCCATAAACCTGATCCACCTAACTTAAAACTGAAAGGATTTAGAGATATTTTATTAATGCTAAGAGCACTAAACCTGACCCACGCAACCTATCAATGAAAGCTTTCAGCGACGAAATACCCCTTTGCACTCCATGTATGTGAAGAAGATGGCAGCAGTAGTGTAAATCAACCATGTAAATAAAATCCTGATTATTTTTTTAATTAAACAATCAAAACTTGGGCCCTGTTTTGCACTCTGATTCATACCATCAAAGCAGGTCTGCCTGTCCAGACAGGGTGGAGCCCCGGCAATTGCTGAAATGATCTTCCTGTGCATCACTACTCATGGACTACCTACATATGACCACATAACACACTACACTATGCTTATAACCTGAAGACTTGAGACAGTTGCAAGAAAGAATAAATATTTACTTAGTTACATGGGTGGAGATGGAAAATATTCCACGAGGTAATGTATTGCTAGAATGAATGGTGAAATCTTCCAATATCTTCAATTCCTGACCTAATCCATACTTATAATTGAAAAATTGGAAAGTAAAAGCATAACATTTTTGGAATGGAAATAAAAGTTGCCTACTTAAGCCAAACACCATTATATGCATGCTTGTTAAAAGAATACAGTGGATCCTCGATTTTACATTCTTCAAAGTGACCGAACTGAAAAACAATAGAACGCAGGAAAATGTAAAATCAAGGAAAATATTATAACATTTAGACTGGAAGATTTTTACCCAAGTTAAAAAGTAATTGCACAATTTTTTAAAAAATTGCAACTTATACGAAGGAAATAAGCACCCGAGGTGTAATACTCATTCTATAATAATGATCCTTGTTTGTCTAAGAAAACATGCAACCCTGAACTGTAATCTTAAGTTCTCACTGAAGGAGTTGCAGTGTGTTTTCTCTGCGTGCACTGTGAGTTTCGATGTTTGATTACTACTAGTGTTAAATTTGTTGTCTCACAATCGTGTTAATTTTCAATATTTCATTTTGTTTTTCCGTAAGTAACTCTGCTTTTCTCCTCATAATTTATTCTCTAACTACCTTTTATTTTCTTCAGCGTTAACTTTTTCCTTTGTTTACAATTTTTGGTACCGTATTTTATTTTCCTTGGATTGATTATTTTTTTATTGCATCTAGCTGTCATTTACATATAAAGGAAAAAAAAGTATTGTATTCCTTAAAATAGTTAAGCACTTACCATCTATACAACCCACATAGTATGCACAGTGCTACAGAATTACAAAGCTCTGTTGAAAAATATTATCCAAGAGAGAGGAGGGAAGGGGGGGAACTTGCCACTGTTTCAATCAGTAAAAATGTTTGTTATTTCTAGATAAACTTGCTGTGTCGTCCCAGAATAGGAAGTGGGAAAGCCAGTGTAAAGTCAATGTCAGTTTCAAGTGCAAGGAACAAACGACCTGTGTCTGCTATGCCAGTGCTGGGCCATCAGGTAAATACATTATTCATCTTTGACTGATGTTAGATACGAAGATTTTTTTGGCTTGTTTTTTTTTCGTTTTTTTTTTCACTAGGCTACTATTTTACTATTGTTTCTTTCTGGTTTAATATGGCTTCTGCTGTACTGGAAATTTCACCTTGAAAACAATATAGTCATTTCTCAGAGTTTATTTATTAAATTAGGTTTCTAATCCTGTAGGGTTGTCTTTCTTCCCACAGCAATCATTTCATGAAATAACTTAAAACTTTGAAAATTTGTTTCCTCTCTCAGTGTGAGTGAGAGAGTGTGTGTGTGTGTGTGTGTGCATGCACACCTGTGTTCATATTTGATTAGCTTATATTGCAAATTGTTGTGTTAGTATGTGGTAGTTAGAGAGACAGGCAAACATACTATCGTGGCTACTGAAATTAATCGAAAAAGAAAACACAGCTTCGCGGATAAAAGTGAGTACCAGTTTCTCCGTATTTATCAAACTATCAGGTTGATGCACAAATTATGGCCGAATTGTTTCGCTGTGCGTTTTGCAAAAAATTTTTCTAATGCATCTCATTGATTATATTGCATGTTATATATCATTTTAAAGCTTAATTATTGCTTAATCTATCTGTCTTAAAATAATTTTCCTAACGCTTGATTTACCTCGATTCTAGGCTAGTTACAATGACACTGTTAAAGCAAGAAATGCACATAATTTTGTTTCATTAGTTCAAACTTAGTCGCAGACCTGCGGAAGCAAATCAAAATGTCACTAAATCATTGGGTGGGGTAAGCGTTTTTTATCATACAGTGCATAGGTGGTTCGTAAAATTCCATACCACCCATATGCATCTCAAAGATAAGGAAAGGCGTGGGCTTCCATCAGAAGTTCACAACAAACAAATGAAGGCGATAATCTAAGCTGACCAACTCAAAACAAGAGGAGAGGCTGCAGAAGAACTCTTATGTTTATCAATCAACCATTGTTTGGCATTTGAAGCGAATTAGGAGGGTGAAAAGACTCGATTAGTGACATGAATTGAATGAGAATAAAAGCAATTGCCATTTTGAAGTGTGTTTTGTGGTCCTTTTTCTCAACAATAATGTCCAATTTCTCGAATACATTGTTACGTGCGATGAAAAGTGTATCCTATCAGACAATCGACGACATTCAGCAGAATGGTTGGACCACGATGTTACTCCTAAACACTCCCCAAAGCTGATATTGCATCAAAAGAAGGTCATGGTGACTGTTTGGTGGTCTGCTTCCGGTGCCATCCACTACAACTACCTGAATTCTGGCGAAACCATCACAGCAAAGACGTATTGTCAAGAAATCGATTAAATGCACCAGAAAATTCAATGTCTGTGTCCGTCATTGGTCAACAGGAGAGGCCAATCCCTCAGCAGGACAACGTTCGACTGCATGTCTCACAACCAACTCTGCAGAAGCAGAACGAATTGGGCTATGAAACTCTGCCTTACCCACAATACTCATCGGACCTCTCACCAACTTACTACAACTACTTCAACCATTTTGACAACTTCCTACGAGAGAAACGCCTCAACAACCAGCATGATGCCGAAAATGCATTATGAGAGTCCGTCGGTTCATCGACTGCAGAAGCCCGTAATTTTATACTACCAAAATAAATGGACTTATTTCTCATTTGCAAAAGTGTGTTGATTATAATGGTTTTTATTTGTGTTAATTACAGTAACGTTGAACGAAGTTATAGCATTTCAAAGTTGTCATTCAAAATCTGCCATTATTTTTGCATCAACCCTAATATACTAATCTTAAATTCTGCACTGAAAAAGTTACATGGCCGCGGTGGCTCAGTCGGTAACATGTCTGTCTACTATGCTAAAAGGTCCAGGTTCGATCCCCGGCCGGTTCAAATCCGGGAACTTTTCTAACGATGGAAGCGGCCCCGGCGCCCACCCAGTGTCGAATAACTTGGGTAAAGTCCGCGCGTTCATTATATCCCCAGCGGTTAACAAAGGGAGCGGTGCTCTTTGTTAAAAGAAACACCCAAGCGGGCGGTTTTCTTTTGAAGAAACTGGAGTAGGAAAGCGATGTTGCCAAATTGAAGGAAAGGGTAAAGAAAAAGAAAGAGAAACAAACAAATTAAAGAATATGTAAAGAGAAAAGAAATACAGATAAAGATTAAAAAGGACAATATTAATAAAGATAGGAAAGAGGCATATTATAAATCCTCATATTTACACATATTTACTCGAAAAATATATTATCCTCGTGCTGACAGCGACTTCAAAATACAGTTGCAAGTACCATCGTCCCACCCTTTTTTGACGACGTCGTGAGTGTCGAACCAAGTTTCATCTAAATAAACGATCTGGCAGCCTTCTGATCTCAACTTGTTGAGTTTGTGAAGGTAACGATACCGCCAAGCAACAATTCTTGTCGACTCCATTATTGCATTTCTTTTCATCAGCTGACGAAAAGAAAAACCAAGTTTCTTCAGAAGCTCTCGAAGCGTCGTTTGTTTATAAGGAAAGTCTGATATTAGTTTCAGTTGTGTTAATAATTCACAGACACTTGGTGCGCGTCCTTTAGAAAAATAATTGTAAATCTCTCTCCTAACAAAATCGCAAACAAACTCGTCCACTTTATGATTTTTTTTCTATTTATTACCAGGCTTCTTTGGTGTAACTGGGCCTCTTTCTCTGATCTTTCGCACTGTTTTCCTGTCTAATTTCAAAATATTTGCTGTCTCCGATATTGGTCCTCTTCCTGAATTATTCCTGGAGACATATTCGTGCACACTGCATACAAATTCTTGAGCTTGTTTGTTCAGAATTCTCTTTCTTTTCCTCAGCACTCTGGAACTGCCGCTGCTAGTACTTGGCTGGGGTCACTTTCGTCAGTTAAATTCTCCTGCGCAACAGCGTTTGCTAAAGGAACCTGGTTTGCAACCCACGGTCTCCATATGCTAATAACAAAACCAAAATCTAATATAAAAACTAAAAGCACAACACTATAACAAAGCAACAACACAGCACCATAACACAACAAAGAAATAACACAACACAACACAACTAGTTAAGAAAATCGACCCCGCACGTGGTTATGGAGCAAAAATAACGAGAGGCTCACGCACCCGCCTGCTCCGCCTTGCAACTACAAGAAATGTAAAGATAATGTGGCAACAACGTCTGAGTGCACGCGCTTATCGGAAGCGGTCTGGCTATTGTTGGCTATTGTTTCCAGTGTTAAGTTTTATCAAAGGGTTGCCGATGGGGATATAATGAACGCGCGGACTTTACCTGGGGGGTAAAGGCAGTCAGGGGCGTGATGCTGATCACATCACCCCCACTTACGACCGGATCAAGAAAGTGTGGGGCATTACCCCCACACCCCCTATACGCCTTCATGGTGTGGTGCTAAGCACAGGGGAGCACTACCTTTTTTTTTTTTTTTACTGAAAAAGTTACAATTTGGTTTCTCTGCAGCCAGTGAGAGCTTCTATGTTTGATTACTTACTTACTTACTTAGTCGCGTCCTCTTCTACCTGCCGGTGTCGAGGGGTTACAGAGAGTTCTCCAGACGTTTCTGTCCATCGCCTTTTCCTGTGCCTCTTTCCATCTTATGCTTCGTTTCTCCAAAATCTCTTTGACACTCATATTCCATGTCTTTCTTGGTCTTCCTTTTGGTCTTGTTCCTTGTGGACGTGCTTCCCATATCTGCTTTGGCAGTCTCGTCTCACTCATTCTGCTCAAATGGCCGAACCATCTAAGTTGATTACGTTCAACTGTTTCTTGTAGTGGCTGAGCATTTAAAGATTGCCGAATGGTTTGATTCCTTATCCGATCTTTCCTGGTTTTCCCACTTATTCTTCGAAGGTACCTCATTTCCATTGTTTGTACACTTTGCATGTGTTTTCCAGTCAATGTCCAATTTTCACTGCTATATGTAAGTGTTGGTATATAAATTGTTTTGTATACAGTGAATTTTGTTTGGGTAGATATTTCTTTTTTGCCTATAAATCCTCGGTTTATCATTTGATATAGTTTTCCTGTCTTCATGATTCTATCTCTTATTTCTTCCTCTTCTTTTCCTTGACTGTTTATAATTACTCCAAGATACTTGAAATTTGTCACTTGTTCTAAAGGTTCGTTATTCAGTTTTATCTTATGGTTTGTCTTTTCTCTGCTGATTATCATTGTTTTAGTTTTCTCCGTATTTATTTCCATATTCTTCTTCTTTAATTCTTCATTAAGAATATTTAGATTATATTGTAAACTAGCCTGTGTATTAGCTATTAGTATAATATCATCAGCGTATATGAGCTCTGTTAGTTTAATTGATTTCATATTCCAGTATCCTACCTGAAATTGTTTCATTTTTATATGGCATTCCTTTATTACTTCATCTAATAGTATTATAAATAGATATGGTGATAGTATATCTCCCTGTTTAACTCCTGTTGTTATTTCAAATTCCTCTGACTGGTGGTTTCTCGTCCTCACGTAACATCTGCATCCTTTGTACCAACTTTGGATTGCTTTTATTAGGTTTTTATCCACTCCTTTCTTCTCTAAGGATTTCCATATCTCATTCCAAGGAACTCTATCAAAAGCCTTTTGTAGATCTACAAAACATACATGTGCCTTTTTATTGTATTCTATTGTCTTATCTGTTATTTGTTTGAGGGTGAAAATATGGTCTTGTACACTTCTTGCTGGTCTAAAGCCTGCTTGACTTTCTTCCAATTGCTCTTCGACATATTTTCTGAGTCTATTCTCCAGGATTCTTGAATATATCTTCCCTGGCACACTGAGCAATGAGATTCCCCGATGGTTTCTACATTCTCTATTATCCCCTTTCTTGAAGATTGGGATTATTACTGATATCTCCCATTCCTTCGGTACAGTTTTCTTTTCCCATATAACATTCAGTAGGTTCAAAAACAGTTGCTCTCCAGCATTTCCCATGTATTTAAGCATTTCTGGTGTTAAACCATCATGTCCACTAGCCTTACCTAACTTCATTTTCTTTAATGCTGCTTTTAATTCTTCTACTTTGATATCATTTATTTCCTCTTCTTCATCCTCCATTTCTATATCTTCTGTTCTTTCGTTTCCTGCTTGAACCTCCGTCCTGTTAGTTTGTGTTTCATCCTTCAGCAATTCTTCGAAGTATTCCTTCCATCTTTGCATGATTTCTTCTGGTTTTGTTCTTAGTTTACCATCTTTTCCTTTTATGTATTTTAATGGGCTTTCTTTATCTTTTCTCAAGGTCTTTAAAACTTTGTAGAATAGTTTTTGATTTTCTCGGCTGTTCTCTTCCATACTTTCCCCAAATTTTCTCCACGAGTTCTTTTTAGCCTCTAACACTTTCTTTTTAACTATATCCCTTTGCCTCCTATACTCTTCGAAGCTTTCTAAATCATTAATTGATAGGTACTTTTTCCACAGTATTTTCTTATGCGTGACTTCTTCTTTCAGCTCATCTGTCCACCATGCCGTTCTTTTCATTTTGTTTCCAATGTATGTTGTCCCGCAGCTTTCCTCTGCAGACTGTAGCAAAATCTTCTTAAATTCATCCCACAATTTATCTACGTCTCTTTCTTCCTTTTCATGTTTCTCTTGTATCTTTGCTTCTATTAGTTGCTGATATTTTTCTTTAACTTTTGTATCTTTTAATTTGTATGCCTTTATTCTTATTTTATTTTGCTTTTCCTGTCTTCTTTTTCCATTAGTTTTTAGCACTCTACTTCTTTGTACTACTCTTTCCATTATTAATAGTTTATGGTCGCTCCCAATTTCCGCCCCTCTTTTGACTCTGGCATCTCTTATCTTTCTCATTGTATTTCTCTCTACTATGAAATAGTCAATTATAGATTTTTCCCTTCTTGTTGGTTCTTCCCTGGTGTATTTATGGATTTCTTTATGTGGGAATTTAGTATTTACCACTACCATGTCGTTTGTTACACATAATTCTAAGATTCGTGTACCATTATCATTTAATGTCTCTTCTCCATGTTGTCCTATTACCTGTCTCCATTCTTCCGTATTGTTTCCTACTCTTCCATTTAGATCTCCTACTATCAATACTTCTTCCTTTCTTTCATCTATGATTTTCTGTAGTGAATCATAGAACATGTTTTTATTCTCTACTGTATCATCTTCATTTGGACCATAAACTATTATCATTACTATATTTTCTTCTTCTTCTTTAATGTTAACAATCATTATTCTCTCACTTATGAATTCCCAATCTATTATATTGTTTTTCTTTTCTTCGTGGATCAGAAGTGCCACCCCTCCTCTAGCTCTTTCCATTCTCGGTACTCCACTATATATCAGTATATATAGTATATAAAGGGGAGCACTACCTTTTTTTTTTATTTTACTGAAAAAGTTACAATTTGGTTTCTCTGCAGCCAGTGAGAGCTTCTATGTTTGATTACTATTAGTGTTAAATCTTCTGTCTCACAATCACTTATGTTAGTTTTCATTTGCTTTAAGTAACTCAACTTCTCTCCTCCATTTCATTCTCTAAGCACTTTTTATTGTCTTCATTTGCTATTTTTGGTAGTGTATGTTATTTTTCTTAATTTCTATTCCACTGTTTGGGACATCAAGCCATAATTTATATTTACAGGAAAAGAGTTTTATTCCGTAATTGTAACCTTGCTACATGAGAAATAAGAGAAGTGAAAAGATTGTTGTGTAGTACAGTATTCTGAAAACTTATGTGCAGTTTTTATTACTCAGTACCAACTACTGGGTAATGTCAAAAATATTGAAGGAAATGAAAATTAAGTACATGTTGTGAAACAATTTAATTTCTTGTTCCTAAAGATGTTTCATTGAATTTTCCAGAGCCACCGTTCCAAGCAAACTTCAAAGCAGCAATGGAGAAGGCCTCAGTCAGCTGATAATCCATGCACTGCTGGCGTGGATGATAGCAGCACTTGCTACAGCTCTCTTCTCACTCCAGAATCCTCAGGAAGGCAAAGTGACCACCAGAATGTATCATCAGATGTGACTCCGGAACTGGTGCTGTCAATCCGTGGCCTGGAGAACGATTTGGATTCCATATCTGAAAGTGTGTGGAAGAGGAAAAGTAAAATCGCAGCCAGGTTTCCACTGTTAGATTTGGAGAGCGATCCGTACACTGCAAAAGAATCCGTTGAACGTGTCTCGCAATATCAGGATGTTTGTTCCTGTGAACCTGAAGCTAATAAGGGATTCGGATCAACGTATGTTATATCCCAAGCTGATGTACAAAGTGTTAAAGGCAGAAATAAGGATTGTGCTTTTGGGGACACGTACGTGTTCGACGGACAAGATGCACAGAGTTGTGCAAGCGAGAACTCAGACCACTGCATTTCTGAAAAGAGCTTAGGGGAAAGAATTCGACAGATGGCTAGGAGGAATGCTTCTTCGGAGAAGCCACCTCTTCCGTGTTCCAAGCCAGCTAGGGAGCCAAAGGGAAGTGTAAGTGGCATCAAGTCACCCTCGGAAGAGACGGCTGCTCTAAAAATTCAGCGCTGGTTTCGCAATACCAAAGAGCTGCAAGGTGCTACGGACAGGAAGGCTAAAAACGATGAAAAACTAGTCGGTACCACCCCATACCTGGTAGGAACTGGGTTGTTAGCTAATGAATCTGATATAACACCCGTCCAAAGCAACAGATCGGGCAGTCTTGAGAAGTCCAGTGTCTCTCCTCTGCGACGGCTCACGGAGCACATGAGAGAGAATGTTGATGAAGTGAACGACACCAAGCTTAAGACTCGTGAAGGAATTGAGAAAACAACCTGTCAAGATGACGGCAATGCAAGCCCAGGAAGAACCTGTGATAAGTTCCCTGCAAGTGAGACGAACAAGTACAAGACAGATTTGTATTCCGATGTGGAATCGTGGATGGAGCTACACTTAGACAGTTTTGACAGTCCAAGAAATTCTACACCGAAAAAACCACTGGACAGCCGTAAACCAAAATCATTTGTACAAGATATCAATTTGGAATATCTTGATCAAGAAATGTGCCATGTGGAGTACTTAACAAGAAAGGACAAGTTTGTATTGACTCAGGTTTGTACTTTTACCGGTTTACACATTTCAGCTTTGTTGCATATATGTTATCAACTTTGTTCATCAAGTATGTCGTTGATAAATAAATTAAATATAGAAGTATGCAAAGTTGCCACTGACCTCCAAAAAGTCAGGAATATTAGATGTTGTGATTATGCTTGTAGCAAATGTATATTTTTTAATTTAGTAAACTTAAGTCATTTATTACGGAGAAATAACAAAATTTAACATTTTTCAGAATAGTCTGATGGAAACTTGGTGAAAAATACTGGGATAAAGTCAAGGAATTGTTTTTGTAAAACCTGGTACACATTAATTCCAAAGTAATAAGAAAAATCAGTAAAGATTACTAAAAATAAACCCCTAAAGGCTTTTACTATTCTATTTTAAAGTAGAAAAATGTAATTATTTTTAAAAAGTCAAAGTATGTCCATAAGTATTTTCAGTAAAACCTACCACCAACAGGAGGTCAATGCACTTTACACGTTGCAACTAGTTTTATGAGGCATGTCTGGAAAATAAGATACAAAAGCTAATCTGCATTCATTGATTCCGAATTTTGTTCTAGCAGAAACTTTTATTTTCTTTCTTGGGTAATGACCGAATCAAAATAAATTTCACTATTGAGTTTGGGAGTGCAGTCCATATACTTTAACTTGCAGAATTTCTCTTTGTTTAACTAAAACACATATTTTCCTAATTAATATCATGTGACGCTCAAAATGTAGGACATTATGATATATTTTAAAATTCCTCCCAGATGCCGGCCATTAGGCTAAAATGTAGGACATGTCCTGGAAAAACCAGGCAGTAACCCTAGTTGAATGGGTATAGTTCTTTTCAAGTTTTAAAAAAAGCAGAATGCTTGTTATTTTTATTATTAACAGAAATAGAGTTCATTTAGTTAATATTGAAACAGAATAGCCAAAATTAAAAGTGCACTAGATCAAAGAAAAAATAGTGAAAAATACAGGAATAAGGTTATATTTTAATATTCTACAATTCCCAAAATTATACTTTTAGGTGAGAGCTCACACAATATATATTTTATGAGAAAAATTTCTCCTTAACTTTAAAAGTCTTTTCTTCAACGATAGTAAAAGTTAATAACAAAATACATAACTGTGAATTCCAGTACCCTAACTGTATGAAATGTTAAAAAATAATGGAAGGCAATTGTGCTGGATATTCACTTGTCTGGTGGATCGAGTAGCAGTCTGTCTCCATTTATATAAATAACAATTCATTTGGAGAATAAAATTTGCTTTATTTTATTAATTTGTAATATTTATTATTGTATAATAATGTAACTGTGGTAGTAATAATTATTATTGTTGTTATTTCTATTATGAAAGTTTTATCAATGACCCGACCATCCCTGCAAAAATTTCTGGCAACACCCATGTTTCCATATACATCGGCATTTTATGTGTGGATGTCTGCTGAACACTCACCATGTGTGTTGAGAAACTGCATGATGGTATGCACCTTGCTTTTGGTGGAATTTTCGATCGGTGCTGCCATTTCAATCACATGTTACTCGAACAAAGCTCAATGTAGCACTATTGAACAAATGCAAGAAGAAAGTATCAGGGTCAGTGTCAAAACCAGTGTAGCCACATATGCATAATAAAATTTCCCTTCGGCCTACACACAGTGTATCTGTACTTTCTGGATATGCCTGTTATATTGCATTTTCTATCAGATGTTGATGTTTGTTAATTTTCACTTCAAGGACTTGCCAGAGAAAGATAATCCATGTATTGGCGAGGTTGACTGCAGAGGCAACTACCCATCCACCTATGATGAAATAGTGGAGACCCTGAAGTTGTTGGAGGAGGAGGAAGCAAATTCAGGTTAGAAAAATAAACTACATAAATGTGACTTTTGTGTGAACTTAGTCATGAGCGAAATAGGTTGAAGTAGTGACAAAACCGTACCTAATGGAGCAGGAGCATATATTCTATTCTGTTTGTGAAGCCTGATGCCTAGACTGAAATACAAAATAAAAATCGATGACAATGTACATAAGATTGTTATTTAATTTCAGTAAGAACATTATAGTGTTTCAGGACCTGGCAACCTGATTTTGTTTGGATTTTGTAACTTGGGGCTTCCTTATAGATGCCAAGAATGAACACAGGAGAAGGGGGAGTTATGTAGCATTCCAAGCCTTCTCAATTCTTTAATACTAGTTTTGTACCAAGTGTCAGAGCTGAGTGTGCCTTTCTTTCTTTTTTCTCCTCCATTGGGAATTTCTAGGAATAACAGTAAATTTTCAATTTTGAGTATGTTGTTTTTGTGCAAAGCAATGCTTGAAGTGAGGGGAATGCAACGGGATGGTATTCAACCAGATAAGAAAATTTTCAAAAAGCATCTCCCTGTTGTCTCATTCTTACCATGTTAAACCATAGAAGCATCATCCCAACCTCAAGTCTCGACCAAACATTCTTCCAGCTAACATTTTCCACTTCAGGTTCTGGTGCAAATATCAATAATCCTATTTGCCTTCCTTTGCCATTAACCATAATCCCCTCCCCCCATATTTTCTTTTTACATTTGATTACATTTCTATGTTTTTGAACATCACCAGAAATAATAATAATTATTATTATTTTGTGATTGCAGAATTCAATTTTTATAACGAGGCAATAATTGGACACAATGTGACTTCCATTCAAAAATTCCAAAACATAAGCAAGGAAGAGTTCCCTCCCTCCCCCCCCCAATTTTGCAATTCCAACATTTCAGTATTGGACTCAGCATACACCACTGATATAAAGGATCAAGCAAGAATATTCTTTGTTTTTGAATGTGCCAGGCTTCCAATTAACTGAAAGAGAATAATGTATCTTGCTGGAAATCAAGTCCAACATGTCTTCATTACAAGACAATAGGCTTAGGCTCTGAACTTGGGGTGTCGTGATGACGATGGGCACAGAATTAGAGTGCAATTTATTTTGTTTTTGAGCTGTGAATCCAACAAAGATTAGTTGTGCTCATCATTTCCACATTCTTTCATTAAAAATGTGTCAGCCATTTTACACTGTGAAGGCAAGCATTGTTTAATATTTGAGATTATTTTTGTTTATAAATTAAAAAGAAAGGAATAGACTCCAATATGCATTATTACATAACGTATTATTGTTTTCTAATGCAATCTAACATGAACCATCTACAAAAGCATTCTTTTGTGTAAATGTGATAAATTTTAAATTATATGATTAACAACATAATGAGGAAGTGCGTATTACTCACTATTGAATACAATATAAATAGGTAAAATGTATTAAATCTTTTCAAACTTACGTGAGTGAGTATATGTTAATCTGGACGGTGTTTCGGAGGTCAATACTTCCTCCTTCTTCAGGTCTAACTAGATGTCTAGACACTGGACATGGTGTCACGTGAAATAGTGTTAAATAGGGATATGGGTGTAGGAATCGGTAAAAAACACTTAAAAATCCTAGTTATTAAAATCGTAAGAATCCCTATCCAGGTAAAACATTCTAAAAAATACTCATATTCAAAACTAAAAGACTGAAAACCATGTCCCCACATGGCAGCCGAGGAACTCCCATCCTGCAGTAAGGTGAAGCACGTGGGCAATGGTCTACACGTGCAGAGTTGGAGATGACCTCCTCCCCCACGGGACTGATTCCCCTCAACGCAACGTCACCAATCCAATGAGAATTTGCATTCTTCCCCTACAACTCTCAAAACTTCGGCGGTGACATGAAAACCCAACTTAGCGTAATTTTTACCAGCATTATCCCATTTTCCAAGGAAATCCCTGAAAGAAAACCATGGGTAGAGAGAGCTCTGTAAGGCGTGGTGAAGCCAATCTCTCTAAGGGAGTAAACCCAATACAAATCCTGGTCCTCCAGGTTGGGGGTTGAGGCATTGGGCTGACGACCCAATCCTCGGAAAATATCCGCTGTTCAGAGACCCAACAATGAGCCTCGGATATGGGAGGTAACCAGAAGACGAACACGGCTACGAGTTAAGGTAAATGATCTCAGGATGGGGACATGGAATGTGCAAACAATGCTACAAGCTGGTAAGCTACCAGAAATTGTTGATGAATTTATAAAATATAAGTTGCATGTTCTGGCACTGCAAGAAATAAGATGGCCTGGGAGTGGTCAGATAGACAAGGGAAACTGTACAGTTTTGTACAGTGGTGCTGAAACAAGAGGACACAGGGGTACAGGCTTTATAATAAGTAGAGAAGCTAGGAAATCACTAATGGAATTTATACCAGTAAATGACAGACTGTGTAAAATTAGACTTAAAGGCAAGTTCTATAACATCTCCATCATCTCTGCTTACGCACCTAACGAGGATGCAGAAGAACTGGACAAGGAAAAATTTTATGATGAGTTGGACTTGTTAAATGAAAGTACAAGTAGACATGATATACTACTTGTCATGGGTGACTTCAATGCAAAAATTGGAAGAGAATCTGAAGTCAAAGAAGTGGCAGGAAAGAATTCTTTACATTCAGTCACCAGTGAGAATGGTTGGAGATTAATACAGTACTGTATACAAAATAAAATGCTTGCAAAAAGTACCCAATTCCCTAGGAAAGATATTCATAAAGGCACCTGGAGAGCTCCCGGCGGAACATACACAAACCAGATAGATCATGTTCTGGTGAACAGCAGATATGCCACATCTGTTATAGACGTTAAAACACGCAGAGGGGCCAACTGTGACAGTGATCACTTCCTAGTCAAATCTATATTGCGGCAACGATTGTCTAATATAGGCAAAATCAAGGGGAAAAGGAGAACTGGTTGGGATATAGAAAAGTTAAAGAAAGACTGCGATAAGAGAGCTTTTCAGGAACAAATACACCAACAATTAAGTGATGAGAATGAAAATAATAGCATTGAGGAAATATGGAATGATATGAAGAAAACTCTGACTGAAACATCAGAAGAGATATTAGGGCAAAGGAAGAGATCTAACAGAAAAGATTGGTATGATGAAGAGTGTAGAGTACTAATAGGGAAGAAAAATGAGTTACGGAAAAAGATGATTCAAAGAGAAACAAGAGCATCGATGAATGCATATAAAGATGCTAGGAAGGAAGCGACTAAAATCTGTAGGAGGAAAAATACATATTGGATGCAGGAGCGAGTAAGGAAAATAGAGGAACATCAGACAGAGGGTAATACAAGACAAATGTACAAAGCTGTTAGAAATCTTAGTATTGGATATCAACCAAGGTTAAACCTATGTAAAGACAAAAATGGGAAGCTTATTACGGATCAAGCCAAATGTCTGGAAAGATGGTCAGAATATTTTCAGGAGCTCTATGAATCTAAATTTAATATAACAGATAATGCAGATGAAGACCAAACCCAAGTTACAGAATGTGAGGTACAAAGACCATCGTTTGAAGAAGTAAAGTGTGCAATATTAAAATTAAATAATAATAAAGCACCTGGAGAAGATTTGCTCCCTGCGGAGATATTTAAAAAGGGTGGAGAAACACTTTGGAAGAAAGTTCATGAGCTAGTTTGCATGATATGGGATCAAGAGAAAATACCATGTAGTTGGAAATATGGAGTTATCTTCCCCATCCATAAAAAGGGTGATAAAAGGAATTGTGGCAACTACAGGGGGATAACACTATTAAATATTGGATACAAAATATTTTCCAATATCCTATATATGAGAGCATCTAAGCAGGCAGAAGAAATCCTAGGGGAATATCAATGTGGATTCTGTCCAAATAGATCTACCATAGATCACATCTTCACCATATCTCAAATTATGGAAAAATTCTATGAGCAAAATATAGATCTACACTTTTTATTTATAGACTATCAACGAGCATTTGATAGCTTACACAGAGCTGGGATCATGAAAGTATTCAAGAAAGTAGGATTTCCAGATAAATTAATAAGATTGATAAAGGTAACCTTGGAAAATACAACAGCGGGAGTCATGGTGCAGGGAGAAGTCTCACCAACCATTAACATAGAAACAGGAGTGAGGCAAGGGGATGCTCTGTCCACCCTAATTTTCATTATTGTACTACATGATATTATCAGTCCACTGCAAAAAAGGGGGAGTATATTCTACAAAACAACACATACTTGCTTATGCTGTCGATATTGTGATAATATCAAGGACACTTGCAGATCTTAAGAGCACTTTTTTAAAGATAGATAGTAAATCCAGAGAAATAGGACTATTAATTAATGAAACTAAAACAAGATATATATGAGAATGTCCAGATCGCCAGCCAGACGAAACTCTCTGGCTTTGAATGTAGGCACATATCACTTTGAGGGAGTACCCACTGTTACTTACCTTGGAGCTCTTCTACATAACAACATAGAAGAAGAAGAGATTGTTAACCAAAGGATACAGGCTGGAAATAGACAGTATTATGCACATATAGAATTATTTAAGTCAAAAAACCTCTCTAGGAACACAAAATTAAGACTGTATAGGACACTTATTAGACCAGTTATAGCATATGGTGCAGAATCTTGGAAACTTACATCTAAAGCAGGAAGCAAGGTAATGTGTTTTGAAAGGAAGATATTACGTAAGATCTTTGGCCCCGTTAGGAATGAAGATGGATCCTATAGAATTAGGAATAATATGGAGTTAGAAGGATTGATTCAATATGAACATGTGGTGAGATATATAAAATCTCAACGCTTAAGATGGGCAGGACATCTGATGAGAATGGAAGAGGATAGGCTACCACGCCTGGTATTCAATCAGAAATTGTGGGGAACAAGGCCAAAAGGAAGACCGAGGGGAAGATGGATCGATGCGGTTGAGGAAGATTTGAGAAGGATGAATATACGCAATTGGAAAAATGTAGCTCAAGATAGAACGAGGTGGAGGAAGATTGTTTGGGATGCCAGAGCCCACCAAGGGCTGTAGAGCAAAAGAAGAAGAAGAAGAATCCCATTTTCTAAGGAAATGTATCCACCCCTCTTCCAATTTACCATCATCCCTATTGAGCTTCTTGCCACTTCCTCTGCATATATATGCAGCTTCATATATGTTCCGGTCCAATTTATTACTAATTTCCCTAATAACTTTCCTTTTTATAATTCTATGCTTGCTCTCAATAATGTGTTCCTCGAGGCCGGTTTTTGGAACCCCTTCTCTGATATCTTTATCATGCTCACACCATCGGATTCGCATGCTCCTTCCCGTTTGTCCTACATATTCCCTCCCGCATTCTCATACCGATTCCTTCAACCATATCCCTATTTAACACTATTTCACGTGACATCATGTCCGGTGTCTAGACATCTAGTTAGACCTGAAGAAGGAGGAAGTATTGACCTCCGAAACACCATCCGGATTAACATATACTCACTCACGTAAGTTTGAAAAGATTTAATACATTTTATGTATTTATTTTGTATTATATGATTAAGCTTTTTCACATAAATTACATGTTACCCCTTATTTTCTTTATTTTAATATTGTTACAATATAAGATTTTTCTATGTAATAATGTACTTCTTGTATTTCAATTTGCTTAAGAATCAAGCCTGTAAAGAAATATATGTATGGCTTAACTAATACTATTGAGACAATAATTGATAATAATAATTTAAATTAACTTAGAACATAAATGGCTTATGAGCGAATTGGTAGCATACGTGACTGTTGCATGCTCAGCCTCAGCTATAACTTGGAATAGTAAACAGAAATATCATATGAAAAATAGTACAGTGCAGAACATCCATTTAAAGCATTGAGTCCCACTTGCGTGCACCAATTCTGTAATCCGTTAAATATTGTTTCCTTTTTCAGTGAAAACACTCGATGAGCTGAAGCAATCTGCTCTGGAGTTGGAATTTAGCTTTGGCGATTCAGCAGTCAGACCCTTCATTCCGAGTGGAGATGCAAATGAATCTACCAGCAATGCATCTCCATCTTCTGCAAAATTGAAGTAAGTTGCAGATTGTGTTGTTTCAGTGTGTTTGATCAAGTCAGTTCACCTATCAGTATTGGTAAAATCTGATATTTAAATCTCTTTCAATACTCTTCTTTCTTACCTTCACAAGTATTATAAAAAGGGCAAATCGTTCATGTTCAATACAGTAGATGGTTCTATTGTTCTGCTGTAAGATCTTTGCCTGATGCCAGGGAAGCTGATTTCATATTCTCCTCTGCCTTTGAAAAACTGCTATGTTATTTCAAAATCTGAATAAAATTGCATCTGCTTAGAAGTCCTTCTAGAGCATTCACATGAATCTTTCTGTGGTTTGCTCTCGCTGTTGTCTAGATATTATCTATTGTTTTGTGGCTACTATGTCTATTAAACTATTAATAATATCTAGAGAAAGCAAACCACACGAAGATTCACATGAATGCTCTAGAAGGACTTCTAAACAGGTGCAATTTTTTTTCAGATTTTGGAATATCGTAGCGGTTTTTCAAAAGCAGGTATATAATAACTCATTATGAATGTGCGGATTACTCACAATAGCAATATAACTCGTATTTTTAAAATTTAAAAAATATTCAAAAAACACAAAAAAGGTAGTTACGTTTTGTGACTATGTTATTTACAATAAGACGTTTCGAGAATCTACTGTTCTCTTCTTCAGGTCTAAAACTTCGACTACGAAAAGCTTTCCATAGCCACATCAAGATATTTTAAAAACCAGGAATAAGGATATGGGTTAAACAGGAATTAAAAAACTATGCCCAAAACTGTTGTTGCCTCCATATTCTGTTACAAATTAAAAGTCCCTGAAGTTAAAAGACCCTTTCCATCTAAAACACATATTTCCACATTGAACAATTTAAAAAAGGTATATAATGTTGAGGCAAAATGAAGGGCACAATCGTTCATAGTAAATGTACTAGGAAATGTGTAACAAGTTGCCATGTTGAACCATTTACAGAATCTATGTGAACGTTATTTCTATTCTGGCATGAAAAGACACATTAAATATTTGCGATATGGTAAGTTTTTACTTCCTGCTGCTCAGCAAGCTGTCCCATGTATTTAATCAATTTTGCCAGATTGTAGGGTAGCATATGTCGTCAGGAGATAAATTAATTTTTATGCGATTATCTCTATTTCTTCAACTGAAAGATTCATTTTTAGTGCAGATTTTGTGATGCACAAAATATAGGACATTTCCTTCCTGATGCTGGATATAGGATTTAAATGCAGGACATGACCAGGAAATAGAGGGTGTCTGTTAGCGTACATAGATAACTAACAATTAGTTTGCACAATTTTGGAAGTTTGTGCTGACAGTGGGCTAAAAGTTAAAATTTATATTGCCTACAGGATATACTGGCTGGCAATGCCTGTAAGATTTCCTCTTCTGGTTTGTGGTAGACGTGTCACTAAAAAGAGTTAGAATTTAATTGCACAGAAGTCAGACATTTGTTCTATCTCCACTTTATCCTGCTGATGCTCAATTATGTATTTCTATTTCAGAGATCTCCTCTCATTTCTGGATGAAGTTGACAAGTCTTTTAATTCTCCCGTCTCTCCTTCAAGGGCATCCCTCAGCCCTTTGCAAGAGAAAGTTGCAAGCGGTGATCTGCATGCTATTCCAAGGTTTGTAAAATGGTTCAACTTCTGTGAAATATTGTGAATGCAGCCGGTCTGTGCATGAAGATATTGGGAGTGTAGGCATAAATGTTTTCATAAAGTAGAAATAACTATGAATCTGATATTTCTATAAATTGCCTGGATTTACTTTCATAATTCTATCAATTTTTATTGTTTTTATAAATGTAAAAACTAAAAATTCCAGGTACCTATTTTTTTAAATATTTTTTAATAAACTTTCCCTTTTTTAAAGGCAAAAACCTATCGAAGTCAGATAGTTAATTACATTAATGAAAAGTTAGCTTCTTTCTTTGAGAACCACACATGAAGAGGGTGAATCCTAACCACTTTCGAGACTTATTGTTATGGAGCTGAATGTTTGGCTTTATTTTTTTTACAGAAATTGGTGTTATTTTTCTCTTTTCACATTATTTTCCCCAAAATACAAGCTGTAATTGACATTAAAATGATCAAAAATTTAATTATACAGGAGTTGAATGACCAATTGCCAAATTAATAAATGTGTAACTGCTTAGGACATCAAGAAAGCATTGTTAAGAAGAAAGATAGTGCACTTCTATTTAAAATCTGTTTTATATTACTTACATAACTCAGCAAGAAACATGGAACATTTTGACCTGTTAATGCAGGAAGAATAACTATGAAAAATTTTAAATTAACTTTCCAATCACTTTTTGTTCAAACTCCAGAACTTGCACATAGCCGAATGTTTAGTGCTATCATTTTTGGTGTGAGCCATCCCATCTTTGGTTCCCAGTGAGAGTTATAGAATTTCTGTTTTGACCCAGCATCTCAAGGTCAATTGGCAGGCTAAGTGAAAAGAAATAATGGACTCCGGTCTAGAAAGCCAGATAACAATGGCAATGGGACTCGGTGTGTTGACCCCTAGAAATTGTCAGGCTCTATGTTCTCGAAGAGCTGTCTCTGGCCTCCGTAGTGGGAATAATTAGCACACCATGCTACGACACCATGGATCCTGGTTTTGAATACCGGCCTTTGCATGGGTGTTCTTTGTGTGTGTCCCTTCATCAATTTCATCATATCGTCACTCATCCTCATCTTTGTGATTAGCCAAAAGTGGTAGAAATGCAAAATAAAATAAACCCCAGTCAATCAATCGAAGAGCTGTCTTACCATGCAGTTTTTTTTTTTTTTATGTAAGCCATAATCTGAAACTTGCATATGATGATTGTTATATTTAAGTAATTTTGAAAACTCTGTACTCTAAAGGAAATCTGAGAATAACAACATGGTGGAGTGGTTAGTACAGAGTGCTACAATGCCAGGGGTCCCAGGTTCGAATCCCAGCCTGGGTATGGGTGTTTTTGTGTGTCCCCCTTCATCATTTTTATCATATCACTCATCATCTTAACGATTAGCCAAAAGTGGCAGAAATCCGAAGTAAAATAAACCAAATTAAAACAACAAAGTACAAAAGCATATCACACAAAACTTTACACTAGAAGTGAGATAGAACTTGAATAATGTGTGGATATAAATCATAAAACTTCTATACACAAATAACATTTCCACTAGATATACAAATTTACGTATAATTTAATGGACAACTTCCTATAACATTTAAGAGAAGTGCATACCCAGAAAAACCTTGCTATCAAGCTCATATTAAAAATGATAAATCTTGCTATGGAACCATTGAATTGAACCATACTCCAAGCCATGGAAAAAATGAAATATGAAAATTACTCCTCTGACAAAATGAGATCAACTCCAGGTGATGAACATTATACTTATACATATATGTCATTGAAAATTGTCAACAAGGAATTGTGGCACTGATCAACAGCAGACCATTGCATATTTTTCTGTGCCAGAATATTATGAAATCACAGAATATGCACATGGTTGCAATTATAAATTTTTGCAGTGTTTTCACTGTAAAAACACAATGAAATTTACAAGACACACTTAAAATTGCATAAAAGATAAAGTTTATGTTATTTCATGACTATAGTGTGTGAAAAATGTGTTTAGAATATAATTTTATCTACTTATAATTACTTTGTTGCAACAATCAAAGATGGCAATTTTCAACACTCTGGACATAACTACACCCCCAATGATGAAATATGCATGAGTTTTATTCACGAAGTAATGCGAAATGTGTGCTTTTCCACGAAATGAATGCTTTTTCGCGAAATAACCGTGAAATATCATCAAATTAAGTAGAAATCAGGCAAAAACCCGCAATCAAGGTTGTGCGCGCAAACTGTCGATTTGTAACAAAACGTTTGCCTAAAGTTTCCTACCACTTGCAGCTGAAGAACGTTTTATCTTCGATCACATCAGGAAGACGCTGCAAATTGAGATTTCCCATGCACATAATCTCAGTTCGAAAACTTCGCTCCCTGTAAAGCTGCATTCCTTTCTTCCCCCGAATGTCTACTCAACTTCCAGTTTCATTGAAGTTGCTAGCTGTAGCAGCGATAAGATTAGTCTGTTTTTTTTCCCCACCGCTGGTATATAACGCTGATCTAACATTTTATTTACCGCTCTCCTCTGTTTTTATTTACCATAAATTTGTCTCCCTAGTTATTGCTAATGTCAAAATTTAAAAACATAATGTCATGAGGTACCAGAGACAATAGTACCATCAGAAATCAGTTAGTTTGTCTGATTCAGATTGACATAAAGTCCTTTCTAATAAAACTTTGTTTCGTAGGCTGGAAGAGCTGCTGAACATGGGCACTGTGGATTTGGCACACGAGGTGTTGACACTGAGGCTTCAGCTGGAAGAGAAGGCGAACAGCGTGAAGATGCTGCAGGATGCTCTCAACCAGCAGCGGGAGGTGAACGTCAGGAACACAAAGAATGCCGACAAGGACATGAAACAGAGACTGAAGACACAGAAAGAAGAATATGAGTCTACCATACAGAGACATCAGAAATTTATTGATCAGGTAAGATGCAGTTTGGCTCTAAAATGTTACATGATTTGATGTGCAAGGCTGCCTGCCAGGCCCGTAGCCAGAATTTTATTTCATCCCTTATCAGCAGCTGCCATCTAAAGGCGAAAAAGTGTGGGGATGGTAGAAGCCATGAAGATGAATTTGTCAGCATATTACACGTTGTTATACAAGATGTTTAGGGCGAGGAGGGACAATTTCCCCTAGGTCTTTCTCGCTGGGGCAGCTGCTGATCACTGTTGCCAACTTCGCTCTTGTGGAGCCACTCTTTCATGCACTCGTTTGACTGTGAACTGTGGCACCCGCCCTCTGCCCCACTATGATGCCACCACTGGCTCCGGCCCATAAATACCAACTTTTGCCATGAGTGTACATTTTGCACGTGATGTGATATTCGTATAGCTATAGGCTGCGTCACCCACCTCTTCTTTCCTCCCCATGTATTTTTATATATAGTGCTGTGGCTAAGATGAAGATGACAATTTTGTTATCCGGGAACCCTTTATTTTCGATTTTATATTAACATCATTGGATTATTGAGATGGGTGATGCCGCTAAATCTAGGCGGTGAAAACTAAGAATAAATTGCCATCACTTTAAAGCTAACGGTAATAGCAGCACCCCCACCCCTCTGACAACTAAAATTACCCTAGTAGGCACTTTATGCAGCCTTTGTTAATCTAGCTCCTTGAAAGTCCTCTTTAGCTATATTAATGGTGAAATTTAGCTCTATTGTGCACATCAGGTTTGGCAACACTGCCAGGATGGCTGTAGGAGGCAAGGAGAAATGCACTAGGCTTATTGGACCATTATTTTATTCATTCTCTCGGGAATATCAAACATCCGATGACGTAGAAAAGTACATGGACGGAAAAAAAGGACACGTTGAACTATGTCATAGTAGTAGGAAAAGTCGAAACTCCCATTTGATGAGCCGTAACTTGAACTTGAAGTTGAAGTTGATGTCCCATAAGGAATACATGGGGATTCGGTAAATACTAATTCATCATATTTTTCAAAAATCGTATAAGGCTTAATAATCAACTTAGGAAACCGCTTCCACTTGCCACATGGGGAGAAATTCATACTCTTCATTTCTGGCAGAGATCTTTTTAGTAGCATTGCTCATTCCGACGATATTGGAATAAATGCATGCCTGGTGCGTAATTGTCCCTATTCGCCTTAATAGAAGTAAAATTAATTACCACTACACACTATTTAAATTCTGTACATCAAGGTTGCTACGTGTCTGGAAAACAGGGAAATGTCAGGGAATTTTGCTGATCATCTGGAATTTACATGCATTTTGGAGTCTGCAAAAGAAAAATTTGCAAAATGAAGAAGCAGTTCACTTCAACTTCTGGATTAGGTTCTTGTGATTCCACTCCCAAAAAAGATTCACTTCAGAAACTTGTTTCTTTCGTTGCTATGATTCTCAGTCTTGTGCAAAATAATGGTTTCTTAGAATTTCTTAATTAAATTTTCACCTTTATAATTCACTAATTTTAGAAAGAATATTAAAGTAAAACTTACAGTTCAGATATCTGATTGATAATTAAGTACATTGACAATATGATCATAATTATCGGAAAGGTTGGTGAAGATGAGGTTATTGTCATCTAATTTTATATATCTTAGTCTTGTTGGCATTTCCTATAGAATTTCTCCAGATGCTGTGTACTTATAAATGTTAGCAAAAGAGCAGCATTTTTCTACGACACTATAAATCCTCTATAAAATGAAGAATTGTGTATGGTTTATGAAGATTATGTGGTTTATGAACTTTTTCTGTTTTTATATTGTGGAGATCTGTTATGGTGAAATATTGTACCCTTTGTTACCTTAGCCTGAAGGATAGATGCACGAGATTGTAGCACCCAGTACACTTGATGCCGATTTTAATTTTACATTTTATTCCTCGAATTTTCATGTGTTCTTGTGCGTGTAGAATGAAATTTTCTAAAAAAAAAAAAGTTGTGAAAGTGATGTAATTAATGGATTTTTTATTTAATTGAAAAACACAAGGTCCAAAGCAAAAATCATGATGATAAACATGTCTGGAAAAATTTCATTTTTGGACTGGAAAACGTGGATATGTCAGGGAATTTCATAATAAAATAATCGTAGCTACCCTGATATGTGTATTTGTAGGATTTCAGGTGAGGCTTCAGCCCCCTCCCCCTGGCTATGTGCCTGCTGCCGGCCTAGAAAAATCTAAAGCCAACGATCTACCAGGGTTTCCACTAATTTGAAAAGTGTGGAAAGGTCAGAAGATTTGACTTAGTGAATTTTTCGTGTAATAGTCGAATTTTGTAAAAATATTCAAAAACCTGGCAAAGTTAAGGTTTTTGTTGTCAGGATTAGAGACTAAGGAAAACACATTTCACATTTTTCTAAGGCCCTCTTGACTAGATATTTTGTGTAAAAGTATTTTTATATTTTATTTTTCTTCATACATGTTTCAATTATGTTCATTTATTTGATTAGCATGCAAATATGTTAGAGCATTGTAAAATGGTCTGGAAAGTTATTTGAAAATGCCTGGATTAATCAGCAAATTTGGTTTGGCAAAGTGAGTGAGAATCCTGGTGGTATGTATGGATTTTAGAAAGGTTGGTTTACCTGAATTTCGCCAATTCATTATTTCAGTTCCATGATTGAACAAAGTGAAAAATTAGTATCAATTTTTTTACTTCTCTCTGTTGGCACCACCTCGCACATGAACCGGTTGACCATGTGAACTGAATGAGCTGAATGAAAATGAGAAGTTGTGTGTTCAGCACAATCATGTGACGTAACATGTGGATTTTCTTAGTGAAGAAGTATTTTGAACCAAAAATTTAAAGCAGTGCATTAAACAGTTTTTGTAGATGAAATCTAAGTTTGCTTAGGTAAAGTTTTTTCAGTCACAATGTATGTTTGAAACTTTCAGATACATAAATTGTTTTGCATGGGAATCTAGTATATTTGTTTTTTCTGATTGTCTCTCAATTAAAACAAAGTATGTGTACGTGATTTATTATAAGTTACTTTCCTTTTTGAAACAGACTAAGGGACAATCACAAAGAACACTTGCATCTTTTGTAGGAAGATCTAACATAAGATCCTTAGCAATTAGGGAGTGAGGAATAGTTGGATAAAATGGCTATTCTAAAATGCTTGTACCTCATTGGACTTGGAAACTAAATATACTTGGACACTGTACATACAAACTTTTACATGTTTCCTAGAGTGAAACTTTATTACTATTTTCTTGATAGCATCCTTCTGCTTGCTAGTGCGCTTTGACAAATATTATAGTAATTCTCATTAAAACTATATCTTTGTGGCGTGTATATCTTTTTTCCCCACTCGGTGTCGGGATCGAAGATAGGGGTAGCGTTAGCTCATAGCCACTCGCTGATGCTTAAAGTACATTTGGAGGGGTACCTAGATAAATGTTAATCTATACAACTCTTAAATGAATGGCAACACACACACACAAATTGGGTTTAATGTACGTTAAGACTGAATCGGCATGGTGATAATAATTAGTGAAAGGAATTACCTGTCTTGTATTTGAAGAGAAGGTCAATAGGTCCTTCAATGTTCATTCTCACACAGTCTATCCTTATCTCCTGAACTTCTATCCTTATCTCCTGAACTTCTAACACTGTACTCCCTTCTCTCTCCCGTACTTTCTTTTTACTTCCTCCTAGTTTTCAAGCCAAACACAGACTGTTCCCCCAAAAACTCTCATCTCCGATCTACCTTCGTTCTCGCTCCTTCCCCCTACTTCTTCTTTACAACTCATCATACTCGAAACATATACTGCTGGCATAAACCCATTCTTTGTACAGGGTAGCTCCAGACTGGGAGGTACACTACGGTAGTAATTCAATTTTTGGTTAAAATTTATTAAAAAGGTTAGTTACTTCAAAGAACAAGTATATTTTAATTAGTGCTACTGTGAATGGGACTACAGAGGGTTTGAGAGCATTTGCATTTGACATTAACTCATTTAAAAATTATTGCTTCAACAGGGATCAATCCTGTACTGTACTGCATTTGTGTAGCTTTACAATGATAAACTATCCATGACTAACGAGTACTAATACATACAAACTCCTGCTTCACCAGAACACTTAGATGAACCTTTCTCACTTCCAAGTAGTTCACCCTGGACTGCATTTTACAGACAAACGAGGTTTTGGCATCTGAATCCATGGCCAGTAAAATCCTCTATGGGACTAGTATTTTGTGCTGTCTGTGTGTGTTTGTGCTTTTCCTTCGTCTATTTCATCGTATCACCATCCATCCTCAGCTTCACAATTAGCCAAAAGTGGCAGAAACACAAAGTAAAATAAATCATTCATTCACTACAACATATAGAGAGAACTAAAGAAGGATTTGAAGACTTCCTGGTGTCAGTGCTAACGTGGTCGGTCTCCTGTTTTGAGTTTTTTAAGTACACTTTGTCCATTCATAGACTACAGACTGTCAGGGCCTACAGTTTAAAGCAGAATCCGAACCTCTATGTGCCTTCACCTGGTATCAAACCTGGGGCTTCTTTATGAAGATGACAATATTACCACTAAACCATTGGGGAGGCCTGACCACTATCCTCAGCTATGTCACCAGGTAAGATTTAATTTCATTTTAGATCTTTCTGTACACGTTCCTTCCCCATTGTTTAAGCACACAGATAGATCTACATTGCGGGAAGCCAGGAGCTGGTTTGGTATCTTGGTTGATACAGCATGGAATGCCGACTGAGGCTGAAGCTAGTACAGACACAATTTTCATCAACTTTTAAATATGTGTATATAAATCCTCTCTGTACTAGTTCAATATTATTTGGTTTAACTTTCAGCTGATAGCTGACAAGAAGACACTGAGTGAGAAGTGTGAGGCGTTGGTGGTGGAAGTGAAGACGCTGGATAAGAGACACCAGGATAGCTTGAAGGTTGTGGAGGGGAGGCAGGCGGTGGAGCTGCAGAGGATGAAGGAGATGCAGACGGCAGCAGAGAAGATCAAAAGGGAGAGATGGATTGACGAGAAGACAAAGAAAATAAAGGTGATTGCTTTTTCTTTCTGTTGTGTCTATCTCCCTCAGAGGTTACATCACTAGAGGAATGCATATTTAGTTTTTGACGAAAGCACGAAATGTGAAAAAACATATTTTAATGTTAATTTTGCATGTATTTGAAAGGTGCGAGGTGAATTTTGATACCTTATTTTGTCACGAAATGATGCAAAATGCGAAATAAGCTCTTAAACACGAAATTTAGAGTTTATTTACCGGCGCGACACCTTCCGAGGTCTGAATTATCCTGCGAGTTATGCAATTCACAGAAAATTGATGAATTCTGCTGTAAATATGCGAGAGAAAAATGGGCCCCTTTATATAGGAATAAACATAATGCTCTGGTAACTACATAAATGTGCTATTAGAAGGGGTATGTTTATTTTGCGTAATATGTGCAGTTTTTAAATCAAATTTAGGATATAGTCACAATTTGAACACCAAAATGTTAATTTATATGCACCTTTTGATCAGATTTTTCACCGCTATAACACAGAAATTTAATTTTCTTTACTGGTTTTGAACCCAAAATTGACTGTTATTGTACCGAAATTTTGCTTTTTAATTTACCAAAAATATGTGCCTCCATACATCACTCTTCTCTGTGTTGTCAGTTTTCCACTGGTGACTGGATAAACAAGAACCTCTCACCAAAGTATAATCTAGTTAAGACTATCAAGGTTACTTGCATTGTTAAGTGGAACTGCTTGAGAACTTGGCCAGCTACAACAACCCAAATGGTCTCTTTAAATTAGGAATACCATGAACTAATAGACATATATTATTTTCTCAGGTACAAACTGATATGAAGTTTTTGGTGGTACTGATAACCAATATTCTACTGATATGATATATAATATTTCAAATGTTCCTTGAAGAAACATAATGGTTCATTAATGTACTTAATTTAATGTAGTAACCAGGTGACTGCAATAGTTTTACCTTGGAAAAAAATCTTACCTTTTAGGAATTTAATGAATTATACCCTTCCATTCATTAAAATAGAACAAAATTGTGGAATTTTTCACTAACAAGGTGACTACCAACTGGGGATTCCTTGAATTCTAGTAATTATGCATCAATTCTGTGTGAATATTCTTGACAGATGGGGAAACATAACCATATTGAAATCAAAATGCACTTTTGCACTTTTATGCATCTTTAAAGGGTATTTATAGAAATGGCTGATTGGCAATGAGCCAAACAAATAGAGTACCAATTAATCTGTAATCTCTACCTGTTTTTGTAATAGTTGATAGAGATGTGAAAGATTTACCATTGTATATTGGTATATTGGTTGCCATTATCTAGTGAACTAATTCAATGTAAATGACCGACATTTCGTGCCAAACCTAAGTGAAACAACCTAAGTGAAACCATGTTTATGTGGTCAGTTTCAGTTTTGTCTTTGCAATCAGTGTTGATATTTGTAATAATTGGGGAGGGGGAGAGGAGGCAGGGACCAAGTTCATTTCTCAATTAAAGAAAATAGCTTTCTAATTCACTTTCTTCTTCTTTACTAAAGCATACACGATCTTGTAGTTTGATCTATGCTGAACAAAACAAGATGTCAATTGTAACTCTACGATATGCTAAATTTTATTTAAGTATTTTTTTTCTTGTATACAAGCATAAGAAAACAGTTTTTTGTTGTGACGTTTCAGAAGAACACACGCTCCCTTTATCAGACATTTATTTTGACTAAAGATACAGTTATAACAATGGTTAGCAATTTTTTAAACATATATATAAAATTATATAGTGGATGTTGTCAATGTTACATTGTTGTAATATAGCAACCTAACTGTGAAAAGAAGCAGTCTGTTTTATTTTTATTTCAGATAAAAATTTTTGATCACATTTATTATTTATTTTTATTTAAAATTATGCGCAATGCTATTATTTATTTAAGTAGTACCTAATTTCAAATGACTGAACAACTCTTCTTAAAATGCTAGGTTTAGATCTAGCTGCAACTTTTTTAATTCTTTTTTAAATGCATTTTAATGCATTAGATTTTATTGCACACCAGGTTTTTCACTAGGGAATGAATTGGATCGCTCACTGCTGGTAACCCTTCTGTCCTTAAAGATGCAAAAGGGAGGATTATGAAACCTCGTAATTTGGTTGTTTCAGTACTTTCAAGATTTGATACATTACAATGTTCTTTGTATTTGTAGGAAATGACTGTGAAGGGGTTGGAGCCAGAGCTTCAGCGCATGATGACGAGGCACCAACAAGAGCTCAATGACATCAGGGCTCTGCATAAGCAGGAACTGGAGGACATGGAACTGATGGCAGCCAGGCGGGTGGCTCAGCAGATGGAACAGCTCAGGGAGCAGCTGCTCGCAGAGAGGGAGGAAGCTCTTGCCAGGGAAAGGGAGTTGTCCAGGCAAAGGTGATGATCTGGCCAGAAAGACCAGTTGTAGCATAGTAATAGCAGATTTTTTGTATTTATTTATTTATTTACTTAAAGTTTCAGATACAATACTAAAAGACCATTTAAACCAAAACTGTAGCAACAAGGAAAAAAAAACAAAAAAAACAACAACACAAGATGGCACAGAAAAAATATTAAAAGTTACACATATATCATTAACAGTTGTCTGAAACTGTGTTCTGACAAGAAACTGTCAATATTTGGATGGAGGCTATTATATAGGGTAATTCAAAAATAATTAAACAAATTTACACAGTTATTATGATGTAACTATTTATGATAGAAAGCCAAACAAAACATCAATATATAAAGAAAAACTCTGGAAGTTTTAATTCCACTTGGAACGCTTATGGTGCGTTGCCACTGCTCCACCAGGATCGCTACTGTAGCAAATTGCCAAGTGGCCAGCAGAAGGCATACGAGGTGGTATCAAAAAGTTTCGAGACTACCACTGTTTACAAGAAAGTACTTTACAGGAAAACCTCGTTAATACGATATTGGTTAATACGAAGTACCCTTTAATCCGAAGTTCTTCCCATTCCCCAGCCGATAAGATAGGATTTATATGTATTTCAGTACAGATAAATCGAAATACTAATTGTTTCGGCCACAATTTTCTTGCTCGTGTGCGTGCACGGACTCCTTTCCTTTGGCATCTAAAAAAAAGCAAAGAGTTCTGAATACCTTCTTCAAAACTAACAAAAGCCGCATAAGTAAAAGAAAAGTGACCCCCTTCCTTCTCCTACAACAGCTCATTATCCGCCACTGGTGTGCATGGTAATGCGATAATTGCAGAATTCAGGTCCCTCTTTCTTGTTTGAATGCAGGTGTCTGGATAGGAAATATTGCCCGTATTATTGTCTGTTGCATGGTAAAAGGTAATTCAAGGATCATTTTTTTTTTCACACTGCTGATAAAAGTTCGTCTTCGACAACTGCAAAATGCCAATGATTTCCCTTCTGCCACCTGCTGCTCTAACTTCCAGCCCGCCTCATTGTGTTTACGCTACTCCTGAAACCTACAATAAATTGTTGATTAATCTGAAAATACACAAGTTTCGTAAAGCTTGTTTTTAGATAATTTTATGCTGATGAGCTAAGTGGGACTAAATGTACAGTTTAAAGTGGGATCCAAACCAGAGTGATTATCGAGTGCAGCACTGTTTAATGTGTCCTAGGATACACGTGCAAACAGATCGCAAGTTGTGTGTTTACTTTTTCAGAGTGGATTACAATGCAAGTTGAGGAAGAGTTTGAACTGATCCCTGCAAAAAGGGGGGCGAATATGAAGTTAACTGAAGCAAAGAATACGTGATTTTTTTTACGATGTGTTTTAGACAGCCGAACCAGAACGAAATTTACAGCCCAGATTTTTTTGTTTTGTTTTGTTTTGTGCTAGGGAAAGGTTGTGTTCTCTCCCAAGAGAATCTTCTCTTACCAGTTAATCCTGTAATGGACAATGTTCTAGTGAACACACACAAAATCCAATATTCATTCTGTCCGATTATCTCCCGTCTCTTGCTTGCGCCTGTGTGACTACTGTCAAGATTCTTCCGAGTTTCACTTCTTGCAATAAACAAGATTGTTTTCCTTTCCGTAGGTCTCCGTGCAAACAGGTTTCTTATGAACTAAAATTGTAAGAATTTCGTGGAAGAGCAACGACTTTGCACAATTAAAAGAAAATACCATTTTTTAAAAGACTTTTTGCCACAACATTCATCCCATGCATAACCGGTTGTATAACTAGGCAGGATAAATGGTGTCAACCATCTCCTTGGAATCTTTGTGTCCGCGTTAAGCTCAGTGTTCTCATTTTGTATAACTTTTTTACACTTTCTTTAAAACGTACAATATTATTATATAGTACATATAAAGCTTATTTTCTGAGCTACCACCAAGTATAAAACATCCTTTGTGGGGGTAATTTGAACTCTACTTTATTTACCTGAAAACAGGCGCCATCTTGAAAAGTTTGGATAACTTGAAGTCGTTTAATACGAAGTTGACATTTTTTGGTCCCTTGAACTTCGTATTAACAAGGTTTTCCTGTATTTATCTACGTTTACACACGATCACCTTCAAAATAGTCACCTTGTACAGCAATACAGTGCTCCCAACGTTTCTGCCACTGCTGGAATGCATCCTGGAAGTCTTCTTTTCGAAGCGTGTCAAGCATCTTCTGCGATTCGTGCTGGATCTCCGCCTTTGAGCTGGACCTTCAGCTTCGGGAAGATGGCGAAGTCCGCAGGAGCCAAATCTGGCAAGTAGGGTGGGTGCAGAAGTGCAATTATCTTGTTTCTGGTGAGAAACTCACATGTGAGGAGAGCACGGTGACAGGGTGTATTGTCGTCGTCGATCAGCCAGTTTTTCGCGTGCCACAGATCAGGTCACTTTTGCCGACTGTCCTCCCTCAGACGCCTTAAAACCTGGCACTAGAACTCGCTATTGACGGTCTGGCCCCTGGGGATCAATTTGTGATGCACAATGCCGCGAATGTTGAAAAAGACGATGAGCATGCACTTGGTCGAGCTGCGGACCTACCTCACCTTTTTTGGTCGTGTAGATGATGGGCTCTTCCGCTGTGAAGACTGTTGCTTTGTCTCAGGGTCATACCCGTACACCCAAGTTTCGTCACCAGTAATGATCCTCGACATGAAGGATGGGTCATCCACGGCACGCTGACGGAGTTCTTGGCAGACTTGGACGCGGTGCTCCTTCTGCTCCTGGGTCTGCAGCCTGGGGATGAACTTGGCAGCAACACGGCGCATGTTCAAATCACACGTGAGGATTGCCTGCACTGTTCCGTATGACACACCGACAATGGCAGCAATGTTGTGGAATCGTTCTCCGATGATCCTCATGCACAAGTTGCCGAATGGTTTCGACATTTTCGGGTGTTGTGCTCGTTGAAGGTCGTCCTGATCGTTCGTTGTCTTCCAGTGATGTTCTTCCACTCTTGAAGCACGTGTGCCACTCAAAACACCTCGCACGACTCATTGTAACATCGCCATACACTTGCCGAATCATGTCAATCGTCTCTGTGGCAGATTTGCCCAGTTTCACTCGTTGTTCTAACTTGCTGTCCATGATGAAATGGCAGACGTGGTAACGCACGTGGTCAGAAGAGCACCAGCTGCACAGCTCACGATGTACACAGGATGATGTCTCTTGGCACACTGACTTATGAAGGTTGGTGCTCCCTGTGCCTGTGCATGCAGCCTTGCGCTGCCATCTGTTGGCGTGTTACAGAACTAGTCTCGAAACTTTTTGATACCACCTCGTATTGCATGTTGGAGTTAGCAAAGACTGATATTATCTATCACAATGGTTCAAAGACATTTCCTCGCATGTTTTGGTAGTAATTCACCATCTCTGAAGAACATCTACTGTGCGTAAAAGGAAGAGTGATGGGTGGCTGCATGTACCCAATGAGTCTGTGAACAGAATTAGGGAAGTGTTCGCAATTAGCCCACAACACACAGACCCAGTCTCTTCGAATTGTTTGTATCAAAAGTAATCCACCATCTCTTCTGAATTACTACCCAAATATGCGGGAAATGTCTTTGCATCTTTGCTTCCAATCAGTCTTAGCTAACTCCAACACACAATATGCCTTCTGCTGGTCGCTCGCCATTTTGCTACAGTAGTGATTCTGCGGCAGCGGCAAAGCAGCATAAGCCTGCCAAGTGGGAATAAAACTTCAGAGTTTTTCTTGGTTTTGTTTGGTTTTTTATTATAAATAGTTACATCATGACAACTGTGTAAAGTTGTTGCATTCTTTTTTAATTTACCCTGTATAAATGGGGAAGCCTATAGCTCTCATATTGCTGCAGTTATCACTGATAGTTTCAAATATCTTTGAAATGTTATACAACTAAGGTGACTTTTTCTTTCCATCTTCTTTTTTTTTTCAAGTAGATGATTCAGAGAAAATGTTGCCTTAACTGTTGACTAGGGATGTGCCGAAGCTGATTACAGATGTATGAAAATCGGCCGAAACTGACATATCGGCATCGGTATCGGAATCAGCAAAAATCCGATATTTAAACCGGTACAGATTATACTAGAGTTTCACCTTCTAATAAGTTTTATATTCTAGTTTTGTAAGATTTATTGAAAATTTGGTTATGATTTATGATTTGTCATTATTGTAGAGTTTTTGTAATAAAATTATTGCAAACTCATTCAGAGGATCAACCTAACTATAAATCGGAAATAAAACAGTACATTGCTGAACCAGGATCTGCTGTTGTATTGGAAATTCAAAAATGAATATTCAAACCTGAAGCAAGTCCTGAGAAAATACTTGGGCATACCTGCTGCATCAGTATTCAGTGATTGAGTTTTCAGTGTTGCTGAACAGATTTGAGATAAGAGAAGAAGTAGGTTACTTCCTGAAGTGCTTCCAAATCTCGTGTTTCTGAAGTTGAATCTGGCAGAACAGGAATTAATTTTGCATTTCAAAGAACTGCTTGTGTACTAATGTTTAATCTCTTGAGAATCCATGTTCTTCTTAAAGGTTCACATAACATTTTGTAGATGCAAATGTACATTCGCATCTCTTGAGAATATATATGTATATACATATGATATGCAATAGAAATGTACATAGCAAATTTATTTTTGTCATGCTGAAAATAACATCCCATTTCTGTTTAATAATATTATGTATTGGAATCTGTTAAATATCGGCATCGGTATCAGTTCCAAAAATTATCGGTGAGTACATCGGCATCGGTAAATTTTCAGCTTCGTCACATCCCTACTGTTGACCATAAATTTTTATTATTATTATTATTAAATAATAATGGGCAACCTGCGATATTTGTGAAACAGTGCTCTCGTATTCATCTGTGGACTTCACAGTGCTGTATTATTGTAACAGGGGTGGAATGTAGGGTGTGAGCAAGGTAGGAGGCTTTGTCAATCACGTTTCTGCAGTGAGATATCATTCCCCATCCGATTTCTGAGTAACAGTGCAGTGTGGCATTGTAATCATGGTAGAACAGGAGGTGGTTATGTTACAAAGAGTGCCTTCCCTCACAGTATTTTTTACTTCTCAATGCAAGTAACTCGGGCTGGTTTTGTGTGTATAAATTAATGTAGTGTATTGAGTATTTAAGGAAATAAAGTAAAATGTGTTTTGTTGAGTGTTCTTTTCTAGTCTTATTGAGAATTTGTTCAAAATTTTGTAACTTTTTGAATAGAAATGTGATCTGAATTACAGCCACTTATTTATGGTGAATAAAAGATCAAGATTTCGATATGAAAAATAGACATATTTTGGGATCAAAAGTGGTATATAAAATGGCATTTCAGGGTTAAAATGCTGAATAAAAACCTAAAATTGATTTAAAAACTATACTTGTTACACGAAATTAACATTTCACTTCTAATAGCACATTTATGTAGTTATCAGAATATTAACTTTATTCCTGTGTAAAGGAGTACATTTTTGCTTAAATATTTACAGCAGGATTAATCAATTTTCCATGACTTGCTAACTTACAGGATAATTCATGCCTCTGATGGTGTCGCGACAGTAAATAAACTCTAAATTTCATGTTTGAGTATACTTCACATTTTGCAGTTCGTTTCGCATTATTTCATGACAAAACATGGTAGCATAATGCACCTTTCAAAAACATTAAAACATAATATTACAATGTGTTGTTTCACATTTTGTGTTTTCATCAAAAACAAAATATGCATGAACCTACTGATAATCTGTTCTACACTTTCAAAACTGCCCCTCTTCTTTACTTACAATCACCTGATCTGTAATCCCTATTGATAAAGAAGTACATCAAGTATTGAATCTCTGGTGGTTTCTTAAACATATCATTCATACAATCATATCTTGTCTTTCTTTTCAAGGCTGGAGAAACAAACAGAGGAGGAGGAAAGAGCATATCAAGAACAGAGAAGACGTCTTCTGAGCGACATAAGAAAGGAAAGGGATAAGCTAGCTGAAGAAGAGAGAAGAATGAAAGAGGAGCTGGAGGAACTGAAGAAGTCCATGGCCAAAGAGTATGAGAAGGAAGTGGAAAGGGTGAAAATGGACTTCCAGGAGAATCTAGAAGCTGCTGTACGAAAGAATAAGGTTTGTTCAGAAAATCTTGGCTTGTCACGCTCTTTTACATTCATCAAGTCTTAGGTAGTGTGATACTACGTAGTTAATATGAAGCAGGCCTATGTAACAGACCAATACCACAAATAGTGTATTTTTAATGCATGAGATTTTTTTTTTGTGTACATTTTGACACATTTCTTTGTTAGGGTGCAAATATCCATTGAAATACGGAGAAACTAGTACTCACTTTATCCGCGAAACTGTTTTTGCTTCTTCGTTCTGTTAGTTTCAGTGGCCACTGCCACCATCCTCACTGGAACTTGCTGTACTGTTGCTTGGCATGCGTCTTTTGTTTGTACTTCTTCCGGATGCCACTAGGTGCGCTGTTGTTAACTGTACGTCTGCATCCGTGTCGCCTGCTATTTCCTGGTGTTAACTGTTGTAGTAGGGGAATCCAAGTGTGGTGTGCCTGTCCGCTATCGATGTTTAGCTTGTGCGGGAAGTGCATTATGGCAGGTGTTTCCTTGATTTTGGTGTCTACGAGTGTGTGGGCAGTGTGTTTCTCCGTATTTGAATACTACTGCAATTTTCTCTTCCCAATTATGAATATCCATTTATTTGGGAAATAGGAGAGTCATATGTGATGTATTCATGGTGGATTTATACTTTATTTCATATATGAATTGTTAAGGGTTCATAGTGATCAACAACTGATAATGCCATAATTTTTATCTGTAAATTTACAGCTAATTTTACTGAACCAGTATATACAGTAAGCAATCCTATAGTGCTACAGCCCAATATTGGGCCCTGGCTTACCTACCGACTGCTAGCCTCCCTCCCACATGGGCAACCAGGGAGGTGTGGAGATCTGCAGCCAAATTAAGGGACAGGTGGTCGGCCCAACCAATCCCCAGCCGTTGTAGGACGTCGCGATCGGATTATGCTCACACTCGGAGCTCCCCAATTTCCTCACGATGGTGGGTTGCCAGCGGCTCTATACACAGGCTGAAAATTTCTGGAGACTGAACCCGGGATCGAACCTATGCCGTCCCGCAGCCGCCATCCAAAGCAAGGTGCCTTAGACTGCACGGCCACGGAGGAGGACAGTATATACAGTGCAATCTCGATTTTATGCTTTTCAGGACACCAAGTATTCGCATTTGTACTAGTGAATCAAATAGTAAAGGCAATTTTTTAAAAAATATTTTTAATACAAGTAACTACGAGCAAATAAACATATCACTATTCTGGTCCCCATTCAAGACAATGCACTTATATCCATCCTCCAGCTTCAGCATTTCTTTAGACAAGAAGTTTTTCATCTGCTCCTGAAACCAGGACTACAGTTCTTCATGTATTCATTTTTCCACTCCATGATTTGTATTGTGCTCCCAAGTTCGTAGTGATGGACCCATGTCTCATGTCTCAGTGGCAATTCTCGTGAAGACACTATGATTCTCTTCATAATGTCTCAGGAACTGAATGAATGAATGAATTCAAATTTTTTGGTACATTGACACATATGGCCCATTTGGCATTCTTCAGTGTATGTGGAGAAATATCCCCTTATCTAAAATCCTTACCTAGGAATTAAAAAATGGGTGTAAAAAGTTCTTGAGGATGGGTAAAATGGTAAGGTTCTAAAGTGACCTGCACAGAACAAGCACAACACATTAAAAAGGTAAGGATACACTGAAAACGTCTTCAGAAACTTTGGAACCGACCTTCTCTTCTCAAAATACTAAAAACATTAGTTAAACCACTGTCGTCATCTCCCAAGGATGACGAACAGTTGGGAACATTAAAAGTCTGTCCGAGGAAAGTAAAATGAACACATTCAATAAGAATATGCTGAACACTTAAAATAACACTACAGAGGCAGTACATTGGAGTGTCCATCCAGCCCTGGCAGCAAGTGACCATGGGTGAGATGGCTGTGTCTAATCCGCAGCCGAGTTACAATGACGTCTTCTTAACAGGAGGTACAGTATGAGGAAACACGAGTCGCAACCTCTACATGCTGTTGCTTGTGCAGCTGTGGAACCCACTGTGTGCAAACATTACAGTGCCTACAGTCAGCACTGTGAAAAATACGGATCCATACATGATATTCACTTGTGCAACCATTTTGGACACTGTTGTCTGTCAATTTTTTCATCCACCCTGGTTGTTCTGGGCTTGTGTGCATGATGGTCATGGGCTACCAGATGGACCTTGGTTCTGAACTGATGTGATGTGATGGTGAATTTCCACAGGTTTCTCTTTGCACAAAGAACGTGCATTACGGTACATGGTTTTTCAATGGTGGAGTCCTGCAATGGGGCATCCATGTTTCTGTCCTCATGACTGCCACATTGCCAACTGCTGGCTCTACGTGGTGCACAGTCAAACTACTTCAGAGCCATTTATAAACATGTAGCATTGTACAACCTTTGATCAAGAAATACGGTGAATGAATTGCTGGCATGCGGTGTACTTGGTACTACTGATTGACGGTCAGTTCAGTGAACCCTTAGGTCTGTCAGTCATCGTGTGGTTGTCCAGACGTGCAGTTTGTGTGTACGCATTGTGGAAGTAAGGTGGAGTGCAGCGACGCTGTTATGGGTGAAATGGAGCAACGTAGGAACGTGAAATTCTGCTTCAAACGCAAATGATCCTGGTATCTGCTGCACGATAATGCATGTCCCCATGCCACCATAACCGTGCAGCAGTTCCTGGCACGTAAGGGGGTTGTTGTACTCAATCACCCCCTTAATCACCAGATCTGGCCCCTGCCTATTATTTCCTTTTCCCTCGCTTGAAGAAACACTTAAAACAACAACGGTTTTCGGACATTGCTGACATCCAACATGTGAACACAACTCAACCGCATCCCACAGGCTGCCTTCACCCAAAGTATGCGAGACCTCTACACACATTCTCAGAAGTTGGAGGCGATTATTTTAAAGACAATAAGCTGTATTCCTGCACACATGTACCGCCTTTCTTGCAAATAAATCATGAAATCAATCATTCAATCTTTCACCGTATTTATTGATCAAAGGTTTTATCATCTTCCCTACATTTAGGTTACTTGTAATTTCAAAATTGACTTTCCTTTGTGATTTACTCTTGCATTTCTAATTTTATTTATTTGTATTTGTTATTTATTTACATTGCTTTTCTGCCACTTTTGGCTAATCATGATGATAAGATTGAGTGATAGATGAAATTGATAAAAGTGCACCCACAAAGTACATTCGTGCCCAGACCAGGACTTGAATGTGGGAATATCAGAAGTGAGCTCGAAATTTGGAATTGAACGTACTTGCCCACTGATCCAACTTCAGGGCACCAAGGTGTAAAAACTGAAAACATGGCAAAACTGTAAATCCAGAAAAATTTATAACATGACCATAAAGCATCATATAGGAATGGGTACTCTCTTAGGAAGCTTTCAGACCGAAGCATCATGTGACAAGTGGCACATGCCACTTCGAAGCGAACTGTCAGTAATCAATGCAACATTTCAAACCAAATCAACACAACAAGCTGCATGTGTCGCTTGCATGATGCCATATTCTCAACAGAATGTATCACGTTGCCTCAGTCTGTTGTTTGTACATGTTCAGTGAATGTTTTGTTTTAGACTGAAGGGGCCCATGTTGCTTGTGCCTTCTGTGTAAAACCTCATGTTGCTTGTCACATGTCCTTTGTTGACTGTCGCTTGTTGCTTCAGTCTGAAAGATCCCTGAGGGCTTGTATAAAAAGATGCCGTTATTTCTCCTACTTGTTGTCTCGCACAACACAACAAGAATGTGTACAGTAAACAAAATAATCTGTAATCCTGTGGTGTAAGTGGTACTAGTTATTCGGAATGAACATCCAGGACTGGTTTTAATTCTTGGAGAAGCATTTACGCAGTTTTGCTCATTTGCTGTGCCAAGCTGAGCCATATTAAATACTGGGTTTCCTGCCTTAGGTGGGCTTTTCTCCAGATGAGAGTTTGAGTGCACCTTTCATTTCAGAATGAAACGAAGGAGCTGACAGAGAGACTGGAAGCAGAGAAAGAAGCGTGGATGAACGGCTGCAGGAAGAAGCTGCGGCAGGAGCTGCAGGAGAAGGAGCAGGATCTGCGGGAGCAGCAAAAGAGAGAGAGGGACAGGGAGATAGAAATGGTGATTGACCGGTTGGAGGCTGAAGCGACACAGGCCAGGCAGGAGCATGAGAAAGCCTCGGAGAACAGACTTCGGTAAATAATTGCTATGTTATGTTAAGCATAAGTGTGTCAAGGTTTTATTAGAGTAAATGGAAATTTTCTAACCAGCGTGAAGAATGGCTTAAACCAGGGATGCCAAACATTTTTTCAGTAGAATCTGGAATTACTTGAGTAATTGGTCGCAAGTCATTATGTTAAAGAATGTACCTCAATATAAAACTAATTATAAATCGCAGTGTTAATAAATAAACAGAGAAAAAATGTATTGCCAGTGCATTTAACATCATATACGAGGGCCATTTTTCTTGTAGTGGCAACTTGTATGAGAAAGACATGAAAGAAGATCATTTACAATCCTGCAAGGTAATGTCCTGCTTCTGCGTGAACACGTTGCCAAACATCTAGCAGTCTTTGGATGCCATTGATAGCTCCCGTTTGTGCCAGTGTGCGCAGAGACCGTCCTGTGGCCAAAATGATGCTCGGGATGTCTGGAAAGGATTTCCCCCTCGGCAGTTCCTTCATCTTAGGAAACAAATCAAACTTGCAGGGACTCATGTCAGGAGAATAAGGTGGGTGCTCCAACACCTCCCAAACCCATTGTTGGAGTACGTTCTGCACCACTTGTGCTGTATGACATCTGTGTATGGATCTGTTGCCGTGTGAGGATGCCTGCCACCATCATGGCTGATTCACGACCACTTTCAATTGCCTTGGCTCATGTGGCAACGGTACGGTACGGTAAAGTGTGGTCCCCACATGCCTCGTGTAAGCCCTTGTGAATTTGCCGTGCGTTTCTTCCATGTGCAACCTGAAATTTGATGAAAATTCGCTGTTCTTCACGTGTGAACATTGTTCAGGGCGGTATTATACCCACACTTCACTTTAACATCGTCTAACTACCACACAACAGTACTATTCAGCACCAAACACCTACACATGATCCATAGAACAAGACTAAACAAGACCCGGTCGTCTTTCGTCCGAGTGACAACTGACAAGCGTATACCAACAGTGTTGCCACTACAAGAAAAATGGCGCTCGTACAAGTCAAATTTGTGAGATGTGGTAGAAAAGTAGAGGCTTGCATATTTCGTTTTTGACAAAAACACATCAAATATGTAAAATTTTTCATGTTTCTGAAAGGTGTTTTGTCAGAAGATGATGTGAAATGAACTGCAAAATGCGAAATAAACTAAATTTGGAGTTTATTTACCGATGCAACACTTTCTGAAGTCTGAATTATCCTGCGAGGTATGCACATTTTGGAAAATTTATTAATTCTGCTGTAAATATTTGAGAAACAAAAAGTGGACTCCTTTACACAGGAATAAATTTAAATACTCTGATAACTATATAAATATGGTATTAGAAAGAAAATGTTTATTTTGTGTAATAAGTGTTTTTAAATCAAATTTAGGGTTTTAGGGCCTGCCTGATTGCATAGTGGTAACATTGTAACCTTGTTATCAAGGGGTCCCAGGTTCAACACCAGGTGGAGACACACAGTGGTTTGGATCCCACTTTAAACTGTAGATCCAGTCCTGATTAGCCTATCTGTACATAAAAAGGACTTAAAACAACAGCTCGACTTTAGGGTTTTATTCTTCATTTTAACACCAAAATGCCATTTTATGTACTGCTTTTGATTCCAAAATGTGCCCAGTTTTTGTACCGAAATATTGATATTTTATTCACCAAAAATATGTGGCCGTACTGATTGATGAATAGGTTTTGTCACTTTTCAGTATTGCTTAAGTCATCTCTGTCAATAAGGTAATGTGTTAGTTGTTTCAATTTAAATTCCTGTTACATCAATTTTGCTGTAAATTTGCCTACGAGATTATATTGTTTGTACTTCCAGGAGACTGAAGGAGAAGTATGAGTCAGAGCTGAAGGACGTGGAGGCATCGGAGGAAGCAGTGAAGGCAAAGTACAATGAAGTGAAGAGGAAGCTTCTGGAAAAAGAAGATGAAGTGATCAACTTGAAAGCAACAGTCAGGCAACTTGAAAAGGAGTTGCAAGAAGTGAGAAAGGTAATATACATGATCAGAGAAATAACCATTGTCATTTTGAACTTCATTCAGGTTGTGTACGTAAAATTTCGTGTTTCTGCATTGCAAATTGGATAGTTTTTCCCCGATTAATTTTGAACGCTCACTGCATTCACGTACACAATATTAAAACCATGTTTACTGCATCATTAATTCAGGTTGTTTGCTAATCAGAAAATCATCGCTTTCTGGAATTACTGATGCACAGAATTTTACTCAGGATTGTTAAAAATTATCTACACTAAGATTACGCATAAACAAGTGCATGTATGTGATGTATACATTTTGGCGAAAAATGCAGGCTCAATCTGGGTGACTGCATACTATGCCTTTGCTCTACCAATTGAGCTACCAAGACAGGCCTGACTTTGCCTGATTTTTTGCTTTTTCTGTTTAATCTGTCAGTTGGTAGAGCAATGGCATGGTATGCCCGGGACCCATGTTTGAGTCCTGGTTGAGCCTGCATTTTTCGCTGAAATTTCCACATAGTAAATCTCCTGTGTGCGCCAAATCTTATTGTTGCTCATATCGTTTCACTGCTTCCTACCGTCTTAAGGGTTCTGCGTTTGAATCCCAACCTGGGCATCGGCATTCTTTGTGACTGCCTGCTTATTCATCAATTTAATCATATCATCACTCATCCTCATCTTCGTGAATAACCAAAAGTGGCAGAAAAGCGAAGTAAAATAAACCAAATACATTAATCAATCAAGAATTGCTTTTGTGCCACTTTTTGCTAACTGAAACAATGAGAACGATTGATGATTGGATGAAACTGATGAAGGAGCAGTCACAAAGAATACCCATGAACAGGCCGGAACTCGGAACTTCAGTGAGAAGATCGAAATATGACCACCCAATGCACCTGGGCTTGTTTCATATTTATCCACAGAATCAGTACGTAATGGTGTACACAAGGGTATACTTACGTTTGAACACTTCCACCCTCGCAAGCAGAACTAATCTCTCCACCTCATAGCATTGGATTGTTTTCTGTTATTGTCGAGGATATCAGAACTACAGCAAACAGAATTGAACTTTCTTGGGTCAACAAGCAATGCTAATCAGTGGATCTCATTCTTAAGTGAATTGAAAAATGTGCGATAAGCGGAATGTGACTGATCAAACTTTAAAATATTTTTGCAAGATATATTTCGAAAGGTAAAGAGAAGGAATTCATTGGGCAGAATAAACATAAACAACTAAACAATTTTCTAAGCAAGTTATTTTCAATCATTAAATTTTTGTATAAATAACCAGATTTTATAACCATTAAAGATGTCTAATCTCATATAGTTCTCCTATTATTATTTATTTATTTATAGAAGATAATTCTAATGTTAATTATGTACAGTGAAAGCTTGTTTTGATAATTTTTACAGGATCAAAGTGAGAAACTTAAATATGGGAAAATTGTAATTTCACCCTAAATATTGTAATTACATTCACATTATTATATTAGTCATTCCAGCCTTTTCCTTTCTAAGTATGCATACATTTTGTGTGAGTGGTGTTGACATTTATTCACGAATCCCACTACGCCATCGTGGAGACCCTGCTGTACAATGCTTTAGTGGAGTCAAAATATCCTGGAAATTATGGAACAAGCATACTTTTCATTATTTGGCAGCAGCACTGTGGGGAGAAATGGATTTTGTGATAAAGTAATTATCTTACATGAAATTGTGAATATTTTAAAGCAAGCATTAATATCGGGAACTGGTCAAACCCTAAAAGTTTAAGTTATGGATTGTCATCATCATATCTATATTTTTAAAAAAAGGGGTAAAGTACTTCCCTGTGCTTAGCACCACACCATGAAGGCATATAGGGGGCATGGGGGTAAAGCCCCAACTTTCTTGATCTGGTCGTGACTGCCTTTACCCCCCAGGTACCCATGTCATTCGACACTGGGTGGATTGTCATCATTTAAAAATATTTGGAAACATTTTAAATAGAAAGAAAAAGCTTGTTATATAATGAGATTAATAATTTGTAGTACACTAATTGTTATTTGATAAGTTTGGATGTACAAACGTGTGTGTATATTGTAAGAAAAACATTTTTTTTTTTAAATATTCAGATTTCAGACCGATTATCAGAAGAGCGTGCAAATGTAAAAAATGTGGTGCGGAATGAGTTTGTTGGGCAAATATCCAAGTTAGAAGATGAGAGTCAGAAATCAAGGCAAGAAATGTGTGAACTGAAGGCAAGGCACAAAGTGGAATTACAGCAAAAGGAAGAAGAAATAACCAACATAAGGAAGGAGAAGGACAAAGAACTGGATGAGGTTCACAGAAGGTAATTATTTATAGTAATTCAGATAAGTGGACCTTTATAAGATTTTACTCTTTCAAAAATGTTTCGGTGAATCATGGCAATATTCTGAAATTGAAATAATAGATCTGCTCACAATTCCTTGTAAGGAGTCTTAGCAGAATGTGAACTACATTTCCTAATGGTAAAAAAAAGCATCGTACCATGCCATGAACATAGTGAAAGATAGTTTAGTATAAGGAACATTTCTGCATCATATTTGCCGTAGTTTCCAATTGAGGGGGAAATAATTTTGGCAACGTAAAGTGTACAGTATATGGAGAAAAAGGTAGATGCGACCGGTGACAAATAGATTGTTGTATATTGTCCAAAGTTATCATAAAATACATTATTTGTAAAGGTCAGCATTACCATTGTATCTTATACAGTATGTTGTAAAAATCAGAGTACTTGTTCTGTTTTTCAATTAACATTTTGGTTGTTCATGCACTGTCCTGTTTCATGAACTTCCCAAGCACAGTCTTAAAACAGTTTTAAGTACGAGGGTGGTTTGAAAAGTTCTCGGAATGGAGTAGAAAGAAACGACTTACAACAGTGATTTTTTTTTATTTTTCAATGTAGTCTCCCTGTACACTAATGCACTTGGTCCAGCGATGTTCCAATGCCTTGATCCCATCTCGAAAATTAGATTCCTCCAGGCCTGTGAAATACATGTCAACTTCGGCTATTAGTGCTTCCTTTGAAGAGAATCTCCGTCCACCGAGGAAACTTTTGAGTTTGGGGAAAAGATGGAACTCTGAGGGAGCCGAATCAGGCGAATAAGGTGGATGTGGCAACAATTCGTAACCAAGTTCATGAATTTTTGCCATGGCAACGACACTTGTGTGAGGGCGCGCATTGTCCTGATGCAAGATGATTTTCTTTCTTGCCAAACCTGGCCTCTTTTCCCGTATCTTATGCTTTAGTTGGTCGAGGAGATTAGCGTAGTATTGTCCCGTAATTGTTTCACCAGTGGGAAGATAATCGATCAACAGAATCCCTTTCGCATCCCAAAACACTGATGCCATTACCTTTCCGGCCGACCGTATTGCCTTTGCTTTCTTTGGTGGTGGTGAATCAACATGTTTCCACTGCTTTGACTGTTGTTTTGTCTCTGGGGTATAGTAGTGGACCCTTGTTTCATCTGTCGTCACAAAGCGGCGCAAAAAATCTGTTTGGTTTCTCTTAAAACAAGTCAAACATTGTTCGGAAATGTCCACTCTGATGCGTTTTTGGTCCTGTGTTAAAAGTCGCGGCACCCATCTTGCAGATAATTTTCTCATATCCAATTCAACTGTTAAAATGTGATACGCCCGTTCGGATGACATTCCTATAGCTTCAGCAATTTCACGCACTTTCAGTCGGCGATCCTCCATGTCCAATTTATGCACTTTTTCAATAATTTCTGGGGTAGTAGCACATTTTGGGCGACCACTACGTGGATCATCTTCTAAGCTGTCCCGACCAAATTTAAACTCGTTTGTCCACTTTGTAACAGTTGAATATGAAGGAGCAGAGTCCCCCAGTGTGTTCAGAAAATCGGCATGAATTTCCTTTGCTTTCATACCTTTCTTTACGAAGTACTTAATCACCGCTCGAATCTCGATTTTTTCCATCTTCACAAAGCACTGCACGGGAACAACTACAAAGTGACGTCCGCACCACAGATCTCTACCCAGAACACTGATGTGACACGTGTTTATTAATAAAGGATGGCCTATTACTATGCGGGAACCTCGTTGTCCTAGCACTGACATCTGGTGGTGATTCCGAGAACTTTTCAAACCACCCTCGTATTCGGCATATTCTTGAATGTGCAGATTTTGATTTCCTACACATTCCTGTTTTAATCTTCCAAACACAACAGTTTTCTATCCAAAGTTTTTAGCTTTTTGCGAAGAGCTGGTTTCTTCCACTGTCTGTGAGGACACTTTTAGAAAATTCTTATTTTTTAATATATTGTGTTTGTCTTGTGCAGGTCCCTTTACCCCCCTTGCCCTTTTAGCTTTCCCATTTTCACACCACATCTTGTTTTTTCATTTTCAGTAAGAATTTTAGGTAAGGATGTATTTCTCCATATTTTTTTATTTGGAAAATTCAGAATACAGAAAAATCCATTTTACATCAGGATATCAACCAGAAAATAAATAAACAAAATAATAAGATGGACACAAGCACATGCATATAAATATACAACAAGAATAACAACTAGGGCAAAACCAACATTATTTACTCTTCAGCTGCTTGATGCATGCTGTTCTGTAAGTCTGTTTTGATACATGGAAGCCCGGAGCATCTTTTAATGAGTTGTAAATGGTTTGTAGCCTGTAGAGAAGTGATCTTTGTACTAAAGATAGTCTTGAAGATTTAATGTAAAATAAGTTGAATTTGCGGTTTGTATGTGGGATTCTGATATTAAGAAGTGGCAAGGCTTGGCTGGTGAGAAGTTGTCCATTCATGATTCTGAAAAGAAATGTTAAATCTGAGAGTTGACGGCAAAGGGAAAGGTCATTAATTTGTAGTGGAGATAGAATTTTGTGTTTGGAAAAGTTTGCAAGGGTTGGTTGGGCATTTGTGTTTGACTGTTCTGACCAAGAAATGTATTACTTTGTTTTATTTATATTGCCTTCACATGCCATTGACCAAATACAGGAACCATATTCAGAAATAGGAACAACACACATTGTAAAGTAGGTTTTGAGGGCAGAAACGTGTGTTATGTCTGTAAATCTGTAAATTTTTAAAGTGTTTTCATCGCTTTCGAAATTATGTAGTCTATGTGGTGATTGAAAGTCGGTTTGCTATCAAAAATGACACCAAGATCCTTGTGCTGTGGTACAAATGGAATAATGTGGTTCCATAATTTGTAGGATGGCGCTGTACTATTTGATTTTAGGGTAAACCTTGCGACAACAGATTTTTCTGGATTTAATTTGCGATTCCAGTCTTGACACCCGCGTTCAATGTGTTTGAGATTGTCTTGGATATAACATGTGTCTTGAACTGAGGTAAAGTTTCTAAATAATTTGCAGTCGTCAGCATACAATAATATTGAACATTCGGAAGAAATATATTCGTGAATATCATCCATGAAGAGAGAGAAATACAGGAGCCCCAGAGAACTTCCTTGGGGCACACCGGAAGCCACAATGAAGCGCAACCAGGTATAATTACCTTTTGCTTTCTATTGTGCAAGTAAGATGAAAGTAGTTTGAGAAGAGGTCTGTGAATATTGAATCTATTTGATAATTTGTGGATGAGTTGTGTATGAGAGATAGTCAAAGGCTTTGGAAAAGCCTAAATAAACTACATCCATGTCTTGCTTGGCATATACAAGATGTATTCGTAAAGTAAGTACCGTTTGCAAATATTGCCGATGTAGTGCTGCAGTTGCGACCGTGTGAGTTCTCGCTGACGTCCTTCATCCGTTAGTAAGCCACAGGCAGTCGTGGGAGCAGGTCATGTTTTTTATTCGTAGGTTTATGAAGGTTTGAAATGTTCAAGTAAATCAATCGGCCCGCCGACTGTGAAGTCCGGTCTGTGATTCGTTTTCTCAATGCAAGAAACGTGAAACCGGTAGACAGCAACCGTCAACTGTGAGAGGTCTTTATTTTTTATGTTTAAAGAAGGTCATGAGACAGTTCACGATGAGCCAAGGAGCGGTCGGCCATCTGTTGTGACCGAGGATTTGGTGCGTGCGGTCGACGTGGAAATTTGTGAAAACAGACGCTTCACAATATCGTCGCTTTCCATGGATTTTCCACAAATTTCAAGAAAACAGTCCTCTACGAAATCGTGACAGATCGCCTGGAATCGAAAATTGAGGTCAGCGTTTCGAAGAGGAGGATGATGTCGTAGCAGGAGTGCATGGCTGGCTTTCATCACAGGCGGGAACATTCTATGACTATATGACTGGGATACAAAAACTAGTTCCAAGCTATGACAAATGCTTGAAAAATGGTTGAAACAATGTAGAAAAGTAGTTTAAGATCTGTAGAATGCAATGCAAATAAAAAAGGTACAAAACTATTTTACTTAATTTTTACACACTTTCGGTACTTACTTTCCGAATACGCCTCGTACATTGAAGGCAAAATGGCCTAATGTGCCGACCCACCCAACAAATTTAATTAATTAATTCATTCATTCTTAAAACGTAAGTGAAATTGGTGAAAAGGAAGAGCAGGTTAAAAGAATAAAAGGAAAATCCTGACTTTCATCGTTCGTTCACATGGTGCACTGACTGTTGTATAAACAAAGGTGCACCATTTAAATGAGAGAATATCCTAATTTATTTATTTGTGGTCATAGATCACAAACATTAAGAAACTGATTGTTTCGTTTCTTCAGTAAATATTTGTCAGCAGGTATTGGATCAAAAAAGCTTTCTGATTTGTATAATTTCAGGATCAAACTGACGTTGCTAAAGAAAGACGAAACAGTCAACCATCTGAAAGCTCAACATGAATCTGCTCTACAGAGGTGCTGCCATCTGGAAGCCCTTCTGGAACAGCAGCGCAGAGACTTCCTGTTAAAGTAGGTTCTCCTTTCTTCTTTCCGTATTGCACAGATCCGTCCATTATGGATTTCTTAACAGGAATTTGTACCAAAAAAATGTAGTCTTCTTATACCGTGCTCTCTATTTTGTACAGAGTTTTTTACATGTGAATTTGCATAGGTAATATATGCAAGAATTGTTTTGTATAAATATTTATACAGATATATTTTGTGTCCTTTGTAGCAAGGAAAATTGTCTTTCATTTTGTACGTTTGTAAAAAGTGTTCTAATTCTTTCATGTTATTTTTTGTAGGAGTGTGCATTTTCAGTGCATTTAATGTATAGCTTTAATACAGTGCATATCATCTTTACAAATTAATATGGAAATTGTGGATGCCATAGCCTATTTAATAGAAACAGAAACTGTTATTTTGTAACAGCATATTGGCTCAGTAAATAAATAATAAGTTTAATATTTCTATAAATTGAGTGTACAATTGTGACATTTTGTTGTGGTTTTCATGAATATGAAGACTATGTAATAAAAATCTAAATAGATAATTACTTTTTCTAATCAAAACCAATTAGAATCGTACATTAGCAAGTCATTGATTTTCTTCATGAGTAGGGTGTGGCCTCTTTTATTGCTTAGCATAGGCCTTTATGTTTTCAATTAGTTTTCAGCCTGAAAATGAATTTTTATATTGCCTATTTTTTCTTCCATTTTTTCCCCACCACTTTGGCTTTCTGTAGATTGCAGAATTCCAGCAACATGTACAGTGGTATCCATAAGTACTACCACACAAATTGTCCATCACCATGTTCGTGCACTTTATTTGACCCAATAAGAGCTTCAAGAATTAAAGGAAAACTCAAAACAAGCTGTTGACAACTTCTGCACCAGCATACGTAAAAATCCATCGCTTAAAAGCACACAGGATGTAAGAGAAAAATTAATGAAAATAGTCATGGACAATTTGCACAGTAATACTCATGGAACCCACTGTACAACATGGACGTCACCAATGTCTTGGATAGGAGCAATCCAATGCTACAGGGAGTAACGCTCTGCCATAATGAACTTACTACCTTCAAGTATCTTCCAGTGAAGTAGAAAGCCTTATATGTGGCACTAGAACAGCAATTAATTAAAATTTACAGAAATGTATAGATTTGTACCAAAAAATGGAGTCATCTCATACTGTGTTCTCTATTTTGTAAAGTTTTTTACATGTTTACATGTGAATTTGCATAGATCTGATATTATAGAGCCTCCTAATCTGTCCTCTATTCGTGAGATATTTATCCTTTTATCATCATTTTATATCTGATTAATTCTCTATTGGCAGTAATAAAAAATCTCATCCATGTTGCTAATGGAAATAGCGCATTGCTAAAATTGACTAATTTACAGATAAAAGGGTAACAATATTGTTGATGGATGATCATGCTGAGTAGATAATTTCTTCTGTCCCTCGTAAAATCCATTGGAACTTGTTCATGTAAAATTACACACACACTCCCCCGGGTGGAGGCACATAGTGGTTCGGATACCACTTGCCTGACACATTATTTTCCCAAAAATGGTCCATATTTTACATTTTTTTTTATTCTGTGTTTGTAATGTACCAATATCGGCAATTAAGGAACAGTAACGAAATTCTATTTTTGGGGTCAAATAAGGTCACAAAACTATTCAAAAATCCTCCATAATTATTAACCCGAGTTAACTCGTACATACAAGGAAAGTACTACAAATGTTTGAAAATCGCATATAAACTGTCGAAAATAAAATGTCTTCACATTTTAATGCTGTCCAAGTTTACACACTATCACACATACTGTCTCACATCAAATGTTACCCACAGTGTGATAAACCCGAAAGCATGGGCTAACACAGAGTGCAACATCGCAATGTGGGCAATAGTATCTTGACTCGCGACGAATCTTCTTTCCTCTCGCATCACTGGAAAGGCGACAACTACGCAGTGTCACAGGAATCCTGTAGATGGCAGCAGTACCTCGACAAGCTATCTACACCTTCCAACTAGTGGCCAAAATGGGAATTAACACCTATTAAAGCTAAAACGAGACTGTCCGGGTAGACAGAAAAGTGCACTGTAGTTGTACGATTTTAACGAGATAACTCTGGTAAATAATATGTAAAGCAAAAACAATTTGAGCGTTAACTCTGGTTAATCAGGCAAGTGGTTAAACTTTAGGTCCAGTCCCGATTAGTCTTACTGTGCATAAAGTGGACTTAAAACACCAAATCAATCAATCAATCAATCAAATTACACACACTCCGAATCTTTAGTCGAGCAATTTTAGAATACAGTATAATGCACACAATGAATAGGTAATGAAATCAAAATCCGGGGAAGCTTACAGATTCATGGATCTTATATTTTTATTATTATTATTATTATTATTATTATTATTATTATTGAGTCTTCTGCAACTTAACTGCTGCTGCTTATTTTATTATTATTATTATTATTGAGTTCCGCAATTTAATTGTTTCTGCTTCTAGTGCAGAGATCTTCATGAAGAACAAGAATAGTAACTGACGACACAGGTCCCTTCCAAATATGATTGAGTCCAGTTCAGTGTTTGGAAAGTTACTTTTTAAAAGTAAGGGAGTTGTAGTTACTTGCTTCAAAGATTAACTCAGTTACTGGTACGTGAGAAGTAACTAAGTTACTTCTACGGTTATTTTCTGCAGAAAATGTTCTTGTAAAAAATTACTACACACACAATCAATGGTCATTAATTGTAATAAAAGAAATACATGAAGAATTACACATGTAAGTGTTTCTGGTACATAATACAAGTCTTCATTTTTTATATTATCACAACTGGAACAAGGAGTCAGGCTTTGCTTGAGTGATTTTAATTCGAAAAGTCATTTGTATGCCGGCCACAATACGATTTCACCCTGGCTTGGCAGCTAGCATTTCGATGCACTTTTCACCCCCAAATCCTACTTCATGTGGTGGCATCAATTCCACTTGCACCTGCTTTGTTCTCTGTCATTTCAAGCTCAACAAGCTCACTACCTGAACAATGACTCCTTTCTAGCTTGACTGCCAAATGAATGCAGAAATCCACCAAAACATTCAAGTTTTCACACACAATTACAAATGACAAACTGCAATAAAGCATGGATATTTTAAAGTTGGCATACAACAAAGACTGGCTTCCTTGCCTTAGGCAATTTCACAAAAATCTTTTCACTTGAGGAACAGTTGGAAATAATATTACTAAATTATATATTACAGATTTTCAAGTTAACAATTTAAGTATCGCAAAGTAACAATTGATAACATTACTCCTATTGCAAAAAAAGAAAGTAACTTACTTAGCTACTTACTTTTAGAAGTAGCTAGTTAAACTAGCTAAAAACTATTACTTGCACCTAGTTACTTCCACCTGTATGTCTTGTGTCCACACAACTGTAAATGGCAGCTCTAAATTTAAAGATGATTTTCCTCCAGAAGTCAACTCACTCGGACCCATTATATTTCTGAAACTAATCGATTTACCAGAGTTCCATATTAGAGCTAACATGAAATTAATGTATTTGTCCAAATTTTTTTATAAGATATAAACTTTAAGCGAAGTTGAAGGTCTACGGATGAACAATGCACATGTGTATGTAATTAACTAATTACAAAGAATTACAATGTTGTGTAATTAATTTTTGATAGCGACTTGATTTAATGTTTGTTATATTTTATGGGAGAAGAAGGTGTGTGTTTCCTTTAAAATTTATACAAAGAAGTAACCAATTATTGGTTGGTGAAAACTTTGTCTTTCAATTACAGTAAGTTTTTAATCTAACATTTTCCCTTATTTAATATTTACCCCCTGCATTTAATTAAAAACTCTGCATATCATCGTTGCACTTTCTTTTTCTTTAAAAATAGGCCTGAAAAACAGGGTGCATCTTATGTGCCGATACTGAATTTTTTATCATTACCTTCATTTCTGGAAATTTTCTCATGGGATTCTGTGAAAACTAAAATCTTCTCAAATCATTTAAGAAGAGTGGCATTAATAATGCACTGGATGGTACAGAGAACAATTTGTTGGATGATGACTCAGATTCTGATGTTTCTAGTGACTCTCCCTTCAGCTCTGGAGACAAATGTCTGGGTTTTGACAAAGAAGATTAAAATATATTCTTTCCTAGTTACATTAGGTAAGTGACTTGTTGAAAGTAAACCTAAATGTTACTTTATATTTGAAATACTGTAAATTAATTATAATATTCAGTGATGAAGCTTTTTCCTCAAAAATTTGTACAAAAAATGCCAGCAAATATGGTATATAAATCACCTGATATTATAGTGGTAGAGCAGCCACAGGCCCATGAATAAAAAACTTCTAAATAGCAAACATGAAGGCAAGGAGATTGAGCTGGGCATGTGATTAGAATGAATGACTGCAGGGTAATTAAGATGGAGGTCACAAAGATGGAGACAAAAGGTGAAGACAGAAAGGAATAGACCTGCATTGTTGAGAAGGCTAATGCTATACTACAAGTTCAGTAATGCCAAAGAAAGATGAAGTCTTATGAGTGAAGTGACTATGGGTGCAGAATACCAGTACAGTGGAACCCCGATTTCACATTTTCCTGCAGTATACATTGAATGTTGATGGTCCCAACTGAGCAAAAATGTTGTAAAATTTTCCTCGATATTACATTTTCTCCTGATTTTAAGTATTTTTTACAAAAGTCTTGTACTTGATACAGAGTCTGATGAAGACCTTGCTAGAAGGTTGAAATGTTACGTTTAGTTTGTGTTTTTAATAAAATAAATTACTGCCTTGGTCAGCATACTTAGTTTTTCATAATCATGGAAAAAAAGGCTTAATGGTGTTATAAAATCGAGGTTCCACTGTATATCTATTTTATCTCACTGCGATTTGCAAACTGAAACCACAGCAAGTATTCAACAATGCTTGCTTTCTTTTTAAGAACAAACATTTTGTACATATTGAAGTATTAAAATGTTTAATGGATTTGATTTCATACCTGTACAAAATTGAAGCCAAATCACATCCTTGGAACACTGCTCTCAGTCGACAGTCACATAAAAAGTTCCTGTATTTTCAAAGCAGCTCAAGGTATTTACAGCTATAAGACTGTAGTGTTTCTTTTTGCTTTCTTTCCGTGTTACATCCTTGGCACTGATGTTAACATGGTCAATCAACTCAAGAGTTATCACCTCTGGCCCTATTCCTCCACATGTTGTATGCGATGGTGGAAAAGAGGGCTAGTACAAGGGTAGAAAAAACAAGAGTCAAGGACCCCCACACTTTCTTCTCTTCTCGGATCGCTCTCAGAACTGTCGTAAGTTGACGAGTCGTAACAACGTATGGCAAATCTTCGGAAGATGGTGGCTGAATCTTGATGCCTTCGTGATCAACAAACAACTCTCCAACCACCGTCAGGATTGAGCCTTCTCTAAGCATTGCCTCCGTACGCACGTAGCCAACATGAACCGTGCCCATCAGTAAATGCATGGCATCCAGGGCAGAGCTAAACTCTAACTTTTGGCCTAATGTTACAAGTTCAAGGTAGTCAGAATACCGTGGATCCAGAACTTCAATTTTCACATTGTCTCCTTTTATGTAGAAAGGGATAACATTATCGAACTCTGAAATCAAAACCTCGTCAACAGGCCTAGAAAGAAAAACATTTCTGTACTTGCCACTTATCTACGTAAAGGCAATATACATATTACTGTGGTACAATACATATTAGGGATGGGACCGATTAATCGGTACTCTATCGGTATTGGCCGATATAGGCATATTGGTGTATCGGTAAAATTACCAATTATTTTACCAATCCGATATATCGATAAATATCTTATAATTTAGAGCAAAATTCTGCCATTTTGTTGTAATTTTTATGGACAATCTCGATGCCCTACATTCTAAAAAGTAATTGTCTAAATATTCAACTTTTTTGCACTGTTGTCACCTCGAAATACACATTTGTTAAGGGGGTCAAGGAACATTTCATGTTCTTCAAGTACCATATCTAATTTTATATCGGTACTTTATCGGTATCGGCCAAAATTTCATATCGGCCCATCCCTAATACATATTTATGGTGACTTAAAATGTAAAATAAACTTAAATTTGTATGATATTATATTAAACATCCCCCCTCCCAAAAAAATGTAGTGGAATCAAAGTTATTAGTTTTAAATATTCCTGTTAACTTTCCCCAGCCAACGTTTATTCAGGTTCAAGAAGAGATGGTAGTCCAATGGTGCAAGATGGAGCAAATACAGCAGGTGCTCCAGCAATTTGAATCCTGGATTCCTGGACGGAAGAATAGATGGAAGCATTTTCCTCATGGAAAATCACCCCTCTACATATCTTTCCAGGACATTTGACTTTCAAAACTTTTAAACTTCCTCAACAGTACAGCATAATGCTGTCCAATGATGTTTTGGATCTTTCGGAGATGGTCCACCATCTTCTGCATCCCAGAACATATTTCTCTCCCAGTTTCTTGGGAGTGAAAGAGCAGGCATCCTTACTCTGATGTTCCATCTCAGGAGTGTAATGATCAGGGAACAGAGCTCTATGTAAATACATATTTATGTATGAAGCTGAAATCAGTTCTATTTTGTATTATCTTTGTGCATCATGGCATGTAGACCCGAAAAATTCAGTTTTTATTTTCCATATTTGTACATATATTAGGGTTTGGCCCATATTTTTAGTTATTTTTACATATTATTTCCATATTTCAGAACATTTCTCTACATATACGTCATATTCACGTAATAACTGCATATCCCTGTGTGACAAAAGAGTTGGGTGAATTTCTTGCGAATAACTGACAAAAGTCAGAAGCGACGTTAAACAAACGAAAGTTTATGAACTTTCTTTATACCCTCCAATGGCGTTAATTACAAGTTTTCTGTCCCCCCATCCTCAATTTTACATTTCCACGTTAGAAGAGAGTTACAAGTCGAGCAGCTCATTGCTAACTCCACTCGCTACTAGTTGTGGGGCTGACAGCAACGATTTTGTGACACACGTAAGGGATTTTCTTCTGTTTTCTCTTCAAGACAGTCACGGCAAGAGTTACTATGCCTAGATGGTATTTTATGTAGCTCGTGTAGTGTCTTATATTATTAAAAAGGTAAATTTTTACAATTTTAAGTCCAAATTTAACTCCATATTTTGGTGAAAATAACTAAATATGTATTTATATATTTAGCACATGTTTACTACATATAAATCCGTTCCCAGGTAATTATGGTCCCAGGTTTTGCCAATGATAAGAAATCTCTCCATTAGTCTGTCTGGATCGACCTCAAGCAACACCAGTTTTCGTTCCATCAGGCACTTCAACAACTGTTCTTCATTGGTCGTGAATTTTGAAATCTGAATGCAGAAATCATCTGTATATGATCATTGATAATACACTCCACTTTTGATTTTGACATCTGCAGTTCTTTGCAGATGTGTGATAGTCACACGTCAGTCTGCCATAATCATTTTGTGCACTTTGTCCACTTTTATCCTGTGTCACTATTTCCACTGGCATGCCTGAGGAGTTATTTTCCAACCTTGTTCTTGTGTGTTTAAATTCCACTACCCATTGTGGCAGAGGAAGGAACATCCTTCCCTCATGTTGTCACCATGTCCTCTGGTTTCAACCCATTTTTGTGCAGATACTGGATCTCTGCTTCCAGCCCTTTCATCTCCACTTTCCTGTACAGCATGCACTTGGCACTGCTCTGCATTACAAAAACAAACCAACATTTATTGGTGAAAATTGGAACTTGCATACATAAAGAAATGCACTGTACAGGGTGTCTACCAAAATAACAAATCCAAATTATTGATTTTTCCTTGACATTTATTTAATCACGCCCTGCTTACGTACAATTGGAAATTAAGAATATAGATATATTTATTCAATGAAAAACCTAAGCTGTACTTTAACAAGGGCTTCGTCCTGGATGGGGAATGGTCACGTGACTTTATTTAATATTTTTACAAAACTTCATGCCAGTGGAAAAAATGGAGTGGTTCAGTATAAGTATTGGACTAAAACGGGGAAGTGCTCTTTCCCCCACTTCATAATTACAGTGAATGTAATTAACAAAGAGGTGGGGAAGAAGATAGGAGAGGAAGAGATGAAGGCCCTGTTTTTGCTGATGACTTAGTAATATGGGGGAACAGGGAAGAAGTAGTACAGAGACAGCTTGATAGTTGGAATGAGGAAATTAGAAGAGCAGGAATGAAATTCAGTGCAGAAAAGAGTGAGGTGTTAATAACGAGAAACAGAGCCAGAAATGTACCAAGAATAAAGATGGACACGTAAGAGTTGAGGGTAGTGGAGAGCTTCAAATATCTAGGAAACATAATTGAGAGATGTGGAAGAATAGATGAGAAGTTAAACAGAAGAGGACAAATGGGTGGTGGACTATATCCACGTGTTCAAAGGTTAATATGGAACAGGGATGTACCTATGAAATGCAAGAAGGTAATATACATACAACACACACTATGTGCCAATAATTATGTATGGAGCAGAGACTTGGACACTGACAGAGAGAGACAAAAGAAAGATGCAGGCAGTGGAGATGAAATTTTTAAGGAGTATATTGGGGAAGACTAGAAGGGATGGAATAAGGTATGAGAAGATCAGACAGACAGTGGGTGTGGTGAAGTTTCAGGACAGAATAGATCAGGCACAGATGAGATGGTCTGGACACATGAAGAAGATGGATGCAGAAAAACTACTAGTAAGAGCTTACAATGCACAAGGAGTGGGAATAAGGTCAAGGGGGAGACCAAGATGTCTGTGGAAAGAGCAGATAGTGGAGAGAGTTAGGAGATGAGGACAGAAAGACCAGGAAAAAATGGAGAGGCTTGACTTCTATGCCGACCCAGCCAGAGGCAGGAAACTGCAAAGGATGATGATGACAAAGGCTTCACGCATAAAAAAATGTAATTCTTAAGAAACAAAGTGAGGAAATCTGAACTATAACTCAATACAACTTTAGATTTCCAAATATTCAATTTTGTCAAATCCCAGTACATGTAAACTTTTTAGTCTTGTATTTACCATAAAAATTATGGTATCCTTATACAAACTATTTTGCCATATAATAGATTTACTTATGATTCATAGATATTGTTTCAATTTTTATATGTGCTAAAATAGCAAGATTAGCTTTTATAAATAAGGTTATGGATCAATCCACGGCCTGCTTTATTAAGGCCGGAATAAATTAAATGTGGCAATGCTGTCTCGCTGGCCTAAACATCCAGCTACATAGCATGGGCGCAAATAACAAAATTGATGTTTACTCTTAAAGAAACACTGGAATCTGAGTAAAATATTTTTATTTTTTTCCAAATCTGGACAGAAGATTAACATTACGATGTAAGTGGAAAACATACATTAACAATAAAATATAAATTTGCCGTTAAATAACTTGAAATAAGCAGAAAATAAAAGCCAACTTTGCATTTCATACGCAGTATGGAACTTTCCAATAATGTGTAGCTTACCCTTATTTTATTTGCTAAAAGTAAAGGTAAAGTGCTCCCCTGTGCTTAGCACAACGCCATGACGGCATATAGGGGGTGTGGGGGTAACGCCCCACACTTTCTTGATCCGGTCGTGAGTGGGGGTGATGTGATCAGCATCATGCCCCTGACCGCCTTTACCCCCCAGGGTTTCCCCCAGGTACCCATGTTATTCGACGCTGGGTGGGCGCCGGGGCCACTTCCATCGTTAGAAAAGTTCCTGGATTTGAACCGGCCGGTAGTCAGATGCGTTACCGACTGAGCCACAGTGGCCACTATTTTATTTGCTAGCATTTCGTAATTAGATTCGAATCTAACAACTAAATATTTAAATGATGGAAGATCTAACACACTGACCTTAAAGTTCTAAAAGTAAGACTTACAAAGTATTTGTGGATGTGATAAACATGTAGCCCATGTATGTACAAGGCTAAAAAAAATTCCGAGTGCTGGAGACTATGTACTCTGCGAGAAAGTGGATAATTTTGCATGGCTTAGAAATTAAAAGGTGTTACATTTCAGTTGTTTTTCTCTTGCGGAGATATGTTATAGTGAAGGAATTAGTGATTTTGTGTTTACTGTTTTTGTTAGGTTAGGCAGTTTTATGCTCTTAGAGGTTGGTTTGAGTTTGTATTGTTTCACGAATTCTTGTTTGAGTGTTGTAGTTTAACCCTTGTACTTAATAAAGTAAAAACTTAGCGTGTGGTGCCTTTTCTTAGCGTGGAATTTGCTTTTTGCGTAAACGTTTTAAGCCTCTGTGTCATAGTTATAGCTCTTCGACTTCGCTAATTTATTTTGCACAGGATAATTAAGAATATTAATGACATCAATATTGGATATTTATTATATTTGATGATTCACCACATGTGAAACGTACGGAATGCTCCGTTAAATGCTGGTATGCTGCTCAAAACATGTAATGTATATTTTTAACAACTTGATAACATACTGCTTTACTTAGGGAAAATAACGTTCAATACACTAGCGAATACAATTTGAGCGAATGAAGTTATTATGGGATGAATAGGCTACATAATTTATTTTTTTCCACTTTTGGACGTTCATTCTTTAATGTTTTTTCCAAGCAACATCAGCTGGCTGATGTCACGGTTTACAGGGTTGCCAAATTGAAGGCTCCGGCCTCCCTCGGATTAAAGATGGCTGTGATCAATCACAAAAAGCCTGTTTGTATTGGGTTTATATAACAAGGTAAATTCACTATACTTTAAAAAATATCGAAAATTCTTGACCACAAACATAATTTCTTGACTGTTTTTGATATTCTTGACTGGTAGACACCCTGATATAGATTTCCCATATTTTTTTTTTACTATCAGATCACTGAATATAAGTCAGACTAATTACTTCCTGCACAACCCTCATATTTGTATTGACCTATTTTCTTAAATTAAATCCAAAGAAGGGGAGATTCTGAACCCCTTATCCTCCCGTCCTTTGTGCACCCATGTCTCCCATCACACACCTGGTATGCAGAAACAAAAATAAATAAACTCTGTGGCGGAACAGCCCTTGAAGAGCCAGAGCAGATTTTCGTTGGGTGACGTGTCGTCAGCGCATCAGATCCCATTGCCGCTGTTTTTCTGGCTTTCGTGACTGGAGCCTGCTACAACTTCTTTTCAAGTAGCTTCCCAATTGTCCTCACAACACTGGGTCAATGCCAAAATTTTGGGGACTCTCACAAGGAATCGAACCAGGGGCTGCTTGCACCAAAGGCAAGAGCACTAACCACAGTCATTAAATAATGGCATATTTTAAAACATATCTGACCAGAATAGCATCATATTTCTCTCCATTGAGTGCAAATTGGGGGAGGGGGGGGCATATGCATGTTTTTAAATGGATTTTTACTTTAAAGAGCAAACTGCCTGCCTGGCTACCTCTTTGAAATCCATTTTTGGGGGATGTTCCCATGTTCAGACTTATTCAGATTTTGGATATTTTATTCAGCAATGGAATCTGTGGTGGCAACCATTTAGAAAGAAGCTGAATCAATCTTGTCCAAGTCTAAATGGAAATTATCTGGACTACAACATGGTGGATGCTGGACTTTAAAAAAGAAGATTTTTTTCTTTCTTTTTTTTTATTGCAAGGAACTAGAATGCAAAGTACATGTCCCAGCTATGAAGAACATGACAGCTAGTCAGGTCCATTTTGGTTGTTGACAACTTGCCACGATCTGTTTATCAATATGAAATACGGGAACAAAATACCACAAAGCAGTTCAAATTAAGAGCTGTGATAGCTCAGTTGGCAGAGCATTTGACTACCATGCGGAAGACCAGGGTTCGAATCCCAGGGCAGGTCATGTTCCTGTGCAGCTCTGAGGCCTACCCAGCCTTGTAAATGTTACCTGGTGGCAACCCTGAGGGGTAAATTATGCTGATCACATGATCCCAACTATGACAGAGATCAAGAAAATAGCTCTATACCTCCACATCACCACATCATGCATGTGTGGACACGCACACGGGTACCTTTACTTTTACCAGTTCAGATTAGCAATATATCTCTTAAGTTACAAAATTTCTGGCCATCACATCCCATTTTATTACCCAATGTTGCCAGTTTGAACCACAATACTTTTCAAAAGACACTTAAAAAAAGCACTTTGTACAAATGAAAAATGCAGATTATCATAAAAATATCCAAGAAACAAAATCAAATAACTAAAATTGTGAAAAGGGGAAAATTTTAGTACAAACTCTTTATTGTATAATGATCATATTAGGCAGTAAACATAATTTTCTTTTTTCATATATTTGGTTTATTCAAAAATATGCTAATAACCACAATCAACAAATCATCCTCTAACAACAAAACTAAGTACCATTTCATCTATGTCAACATGTGTAAACTTGAAGCAAAGCACTATGCTTATCACAGACACTGGCTTTTGTAACTTGTCTCCAATCCACAGGTTCTGCTACGAAATATATGCTGGGGCGACAGATTCTATAGTACTCCTACAAACGGGACACAGACTGCCAATGTTCTCAGCACAGTCTTCACACACGCACACGTGGCCGCAATTAAGAATGATTACTTCCCGAGGGTTCGTTTGGCATATCACGCACAACGGCAGTTCCACTTCTTCAGAACCTACATTTCTTGCTCGTCTTCTCCTCTCTTTTCGAGACTCTTCTAGGGTTCGTTTCCTCGCCTCTTCCTGTTCTCTCCTCACCCTTTTTTGCCACAACTTGTTTACGATGAAACCCAATATAACAATCCCGACTGTGCCAAACACAAAAGTAAAATACCTATAAAATCGCTTTTGTTCTTGGAGTCTCCTTACTAGCGTAGGGATCGGAAGCGTCGTAATGTAAAAAGGCATGGAGTTGGATGGTGGTTGAAGCTTAATGCCGTCACCCTCAAGCAAAACCTCTCCGATACCCGTGACAATCATCCCTTCCTTCAGCATTTCTTCCGTGTTCTGAAGGCCACGTTGCCTCACGCCCATAAAGAACCCCCAGATGTGGGAAAAAAAACTCGGGTTGCTGGGCTCATACTTGTCAGCTATGGTAGTGAGGTCTAGATACTGGGAAGACAATGGATCCAATACTTCAACTTTGGCACGATATCCTTTTATGTAAAAGGGAATAGTGTTATTGATTTGCCTGATCAAACGCTCTTGCTCAGACCTAGAAAAAAAAGTCCCATTGTTAAAGCTGAAAAACTTCCAGGCCAATAATCAAAATAAGTTATAAGTAAAAAAATGAACATAAAAATTGCATGTACTAGCAGAGTCACACACTGGATGCCTTCAACATTTACATATATATTCATCATTGTCAAGAGCTGAAAAACTCCAGGATTTCTGGAGTAAGTTTTGAAACTTTCCTGGTGACAAGTGATGAATAGATTATCTCAGGCTATCAACCAGGTGAGATCTGGCAAGCTTATCAAGCTTTTCAGAGCTAATGTCACTCTCATCTTCACGGTAGAAGTGCACTGCTGAGCGTCAACCCAATTTAGTCTAGATAGAGGACCAATCAGGAGCCGTGTCTGCTGCATCCATGCTGCTGGTTGGGTATTGCTAGCCAAGCTGGGTCCGGTTCAAGCTCCATGCCATGATTATTCTGCCCCCCCCCCCCCCCCCCATGAATGGCTATTGCTTCTACGTATAATAATACAGTCCCAGTAGTTTGATGATTTGGCAATAATTTTTGTGTTGTTGAAATCTATTCTATTGGTATTCTCTGCAAAGAGAAACAGAAGTTACATCAAGAATTTTCATCCAGAGAACTTGGGACTAGCTGAACATTCCATTAACAAGGGTCACAGAATAGATTTCAGCAACACCGAAATTATTGCCAAATCATCAAACTACTGGGACTGTATTATTATACGTAGAAGCAATAGCCATCCATGGGGAAAAGCATCTTAATCATGACATGGGGCTAGAGCTGGACCAGGCCTGGCTAGCAATAGCCAACCAGCAGTGTGGATGCAGGATGCTCCTGATTTGGTCCACCATATTCACCGAGAACCTCCCAAACACACATAACTTGGGTTGACGCTCAGCAGTGCACTTCTACCTTGAAGATGAATGTGACGTTAGCTCTCAAAAGCTTGGTAAGCTTGCCAGATCTCACCTGGTGGATAGCCCGAGAGAATATTTTCACCATGGATTTTTGTCAGAAGGGTGTAACTTGAATGTTACCTAAAACCATACTACTACAATCCAGTCTTTCTTGAAATTTATTACTCCCTCTGTCCCATAATTATTGTCCGGTACACTTTTTTTTGTGGTCACAAAATACTTGTCCGATATTCAAACTGTGACACTTGTGTATACAGAAGAAGAAAATGAAACACGGGAATGAGTCATACAACGTTATTACTCAAGGATCAGTACAAATTGGCCGATCAAGTATCCAAAAGAACATAAATAAAAAGTTACCATTTTGGCATACCGGACAATAATTATGGGACAGAGGGAGTAGCTTTCACATTCAATGCCTTAATCACTGGTATTAGTTCAAAAGTAGCCATTGTGATTAGTAGGCAACGGATTTTAAGGTGAAGCATCTTTCCAAAAATATAGCTGTTTTTAATACAGATCATTTGAGATATGTATTTTAGGACATGAAATCAATGAAAATGAACACAGTTTGTTGCGCTTTTTGTGAGATTAGCACATGTATCCCTTCCCCGCCCACTTTGATTCTTCAGCACCTTTTTCCTTTTTTTTATTTCACTCTTCTTGAGCAGCTACATAAAATCTTATAGTCTCATTTTGTAGAGCAGAACGAGAGCTATAAAATGGTATAATATAATCATTGTAGCCCCAATAGTTTCAGAGATAATGTAGCAAAACCCACGAGAGAGAAAACACAAACTTCCAACTATTTGGCAGAACCAGTTTTAGATTTGTGTGTGGACAGAATGACTGTTTTTACAGCTACAATGCGGGTTCTTCAGTAAGTGTTTTTTTTTACCATAACCTTTAACCTGTATCCTCAACTAACACTTTCTTAATGTGACATCATGTTTGGTGGCTAAGAATACGCATTAACCTGAAGAAGGAGGCAGTCTTGACCTCTGAAACGTTGTCTTGATCGACAAATCGTACTCACGTAAGTAATTGATCTTAGATCTTTTTAAAGTTCTTCATTATAATGTTATATACATTTGAACCTCCATTTTACATTTTTCCTTATTGTACATTCAATCTTCATGTTCCCATGTTTTCATCCTGAAAAAAAAACTAGGCTTTACTGCACCATGACAAGGTGATTTTTTTAATCATATTGCAACTGATAGTCCACAAGTAGGAACTTTTGTTGGCTTGTCAATAAGATTAAAATACCTTCATCAGTGTAATGAAACAAAAAAGCTCAAGAAGTAAATAACTGCACCTATCAGGGATTAGACCCATGACCTGCAGGACCATGAGAAACTGTGTTAGCACTCTCCCTTGGTCTTTGTATTTACATAGACTTATTATAACATTTAATTTGCTCATAATTTCTGTTATACTTGAAGAAAGGGGGTTAAATATTGTGGCAACCCTGTTAAAGCCATTAAGAATGTCACCCAGAAGTGAAAAATTCCTCAAAGTGTCTATTAAATTGATATTCCTTCCTATAAGTCCAGGAATAAAAATAAAAATTCACTGTTAATTTTACTGCACAAACATAAAGGATGGATTGTTCATAAACATCATCATTCAGGTTTCTTATCTCAACTTCTTACCATTTGTTTATGAGACTAGTAGGAAAATATTGTATAGAAAGGCATATTTACAATAGAGCTACATACATTCATTGTGGTGGGTATTGTCTATGGTTTCATAATTAAATGTTACTCAGAAAAACTGTGGTTAATAAGTATTTCAAGAGAACACTTCTTCTCCTATATTAAGATGATATACCAGGGTGAGTCAAATGTTTGTTGTGTTTTGCACATAGATATTGAGACCGGAGCCACAAGGTGTGACATCGGAATTATTCGGTAAAGTATAGGACATTCTGTTGTATGGTCTTCTGCCAACGTTCTGTGAGAGCCACAATTCCATTCGGCTAAAAACTCTCACACCCCAGTTTCCATAGCATCCAATGTATCGAACTGTCATCTTTGAAGGAACTGTGTGAGGGAGCGAAAGAAATGTAATTGAATGGCGGGAGATGAGGCAACACTTCAATTCCCTCCAAGTCCTGTGTTTCTGGGTAACAATTCATGATAGGTGACATGGGGCATTATCAGCCTGTAACAAAGTGCTTTTCCGATGCATCAATGTTGGTTACTTCTGGAGCGGAGCATAGCATCATGGACCCACTGCAGTTGTACAGTGTAAAGGTTCCCATCGATAGCAGACCATCTGGTATGAGTTTCCAGAACACAGGACCATTGATATTCCACTATATCGCAACATGATCTTCTTTTCAAACTGTCCCCTTTGAACAAGTGGCATTGCTTCTTCCCGTGACAGCAACCACTGCTTACCACCGGCGGAATATTGTAGAAAGATTCACTTTTCGTAACCTGTGACAATTCAACGCCAAAACCTGTTGTCCCATGGATTTTGAAGCAATTGTTGACAGATGGAGATGACAAAACCTATTTGGTGAAGAGAGTGAACCACGGTACTTTCATACGATCCAACCTGTCGTGCCAGTTGCCATGTACTGATGCTTGCATCGGCTGTCATGTGCTGTAGCAGGGCATCTGCATCAATGGCACCCGGTCTCCCACATCGGGACTTGCCTTACACACTCATGTCCCCAGATGAGAACCACTTGACACTTGAACCATTTATGTTTAGTACTAATGTTCAATGTGCCTTCACCTTCCACCACACAAATTTCCCTCGCAGCTTTCACCACTATTTCCAATAACGTTGTAACAAGATACACATGGCCTATTTGTCAACCTCTGTAATTGCACTGTGCCTTGTTAAAATGTGTTGTGCCCATGTGAATGTATGTACAAGATGGCATGCATGTCATGTGCCCACCACGAGGTGTTGTGCCTGTGTCAATGTATGTACGAGATGGCATGTACGTCATGTGCCCACCACGAGGTGTTGTGCCTGTGTCAATGTATGTACAAGATGGCATGCACGTCATGTGCCCACCACGAGGTGTTGTGCCTGTGTCAATGTATGTACGAGATGGCATGTACGTCATGTGCCCACCACGAGGTGTTGTGCCTGTGTCAATGTATGTACGAGATGGCATGTACGTCATGTGCCCACCACGAGGTGTTGTGCCTGTGTCAATGTATGTACGAGATGACATGTACGTCATGTGCCCACCACGAGGTGTTGTGCCTGTGTCAATGTATGTACGAGATGGCATGCACGTCATGTGCCCACCACAAGGTGTTGTGCCTGTGTCAATGTATGTACAAGATGGCATGCACGTCATGTGCCCACCACGAGGTGTTGTGCCTGTATGAATGTATGTACGAGATGGCATGTACGTCATGTGCCCACCACGAGGTGTTGTGCCTGTGTCAATGTATGTACGAGATGGCATGTAAGTCATGTGCCCACCACGAGGTGTTGTGCCTGTGTCAATGTATGTACGAGATGGCATGCATGTCATGTGCCCACCATGAGGTGTTGTGCCTGTGTCAATGTATGTACGAGATGGCATGCACGTCATGTGCCCACCACGAGGTGTTGTGCCTGTGTCAATGTATGTACGAGATGGCATGCACGTCATGTGCCCACCACGAGGTGTTGTGCCTGTGTGAATGTATGTACGAGATGGCATGTACGTCATGTGCCCACCACGAGGTGTTGTGCCTGTGTGAATGTATGTACAAGATGGCGTGTACACCATGTGCCCACCACGAGGTGCTTGCTTGGCTTTCCAGGCTTTTTCTCCAGCTTCACTGTTTCCCATGTGAAAAAATGAAAGAACTTTTGACTCAACCTGGTATTTTATATTACAATGGTGGGATTCAACCTATGACAACTACTATTAGTGTAGAAACTGAGCAATCAGGTGAAGCAGCCATTTTTATCTGGTATTTTGCTTCCGTTGCTCGAGAGTAATTCACACAGATCAACCAGCAGAAGTGAAAAATCAGGTGAAGTCAGTGCTGATCCAGTAAGTTAGTTGATAGAGCAATGTCACTGTATGTCAAATGTTCAGGTTCAAGTCCTGGTTGAGCCTGCATTAGTACATGTCCTGTGCATGCCAAAAACATAAAGTGGCACACAACTATCGTGCAGGTAAGTTCATTCATGGAGTGCAAAGAGCCAAACAAATGGGTGATCTACGTGGCTTGTGCCAAACACACACAGAAGTTAGGTCCTTACATGGGAACATGAGGAAGTATTACTTTCTTTTTTACTCTAGGAACATGAGGCACAATAGAACACTACAAAGCACATGAGTGGAAAAGGAGAAATGCCAAAGAAGATAACATCAGATGAGAAATCACAAAATACGGCTGTAAATAATGAAAAATGTTAGGAGGAAGGATTCTCATTGTAGAAAGAAATACATGAGTGTCTAAACACGTGTGAATTTTGCTTTTAATAGTTATTAATAAATTGAAGAGCTGCTTCCAACTGCCAAGTAAGGAGATATGCATAATGTAGCAACAGTCTCTATCTTCAATATTGAAGCACATTTTGACAGGATTGAAATACCCTCTGTCCTTAATACATGTGAAGAAAGTGTTTTCAGATCCAGCCACGTAAATGATTTATTCATTATCCACAATTGCCACTGAGCTATGTCATGATCTTGACACAGGTTAAGATGAGCACACTGCATGATTGCAATTTTTATGTAATGCATTATTTATCTTGGATGATTAAAATAAGTTTACATTTAACCTCATTTTAACAATAAATAATGCACATTTTACTAAACACTAAATCGTCAGTTGACTTCATGCATATCAGTTTCTTTCTTTGGGGAAATATTATACTGTTCCCCACATATTAAATAATTTCACTTAATTTGAGATCCTCTGATGAAGTTTCATAATGCATTTAAATGCATTTTAGAGAGCAGAGTGCATAGTTTATCTTAGCATGATTATAATTGTATATATTGGAACTCATGTTTATTCAATTGTTCATTTCAAGGTCATCTCCTGCACTGTTCCTGCTCTCTGTTTCAACATTTGAAAATAACCTATATCCCCTGAGCACTAGTGGGGTCAAGGACATTCCAAAACTTGAAACATTGCTGGTGAACTTGTGAAGATCAAGGCTGGACCAACAGCTTAAAGTGGGATCTGAACCACTATGTGCTTCCACCAGGTATTCAATCTGGGACCTCTTGATTACAAGGTGATAGTGTTACCAATACGTCATTGGAGAGGCCCACAAAAGGAATGAGTCACTTTCCAGGTGTCAGCAATAACCAAACAGGGGTGGATAACTTGTTGGATAGCTGGTGATAGGACATCTTCCTAAATCTCCATGTGTTTGATTGATTGAGTTGGTGTTTTAAGTCCAATTTGTGCACAGTTAGGCTAATTGGGACTGGACCTACAGTTTAAAGTGGGATCCAAACCACTATAGTGGAACCACGAGCAAAACAACCTGAGAGTCCTGTCCACCGTACCCCCGCGAGTAGGGGAGGGGGAGAGTGGACCATCCTTCCTTATGGCCCGAGTTGGAGGGAAGAAGGGAAAGCTGCATGGGGACTTTTCGTCCCAAGGTTTTTTTTCCTTGTGGTCGATCTATATGTGCCTCCACTGGGTATCGAACCCGGGACCTCTAGATTAAGAGGCGACGACGCTATCACTGCGTCATCGGTAAGGCCCCTCCATGTGTTTGATTCAAGGTGGTATTTGTTAGGTGGAAAATCCCCCCTTCTAGTTGAAAGTCTTGTGGGATGCTATATACGAAGCAATAAGGAAACAGGAACCAGGCTTTGGAAAAAATTGAACCTTTCACGGCAGCAGGCTACATCGTCAGTAGTAGAAAAAAGAAGGTGCACACAAAAGTACACATTGTTTAGCGTCAACTTTTTTCATCCCTGATATGGCAACCTTGGAGTCCTCCAAGCCTTATTTCTGTGTGCACCTTCTTTTTTTTTTTTTTGTATGGCTGATGATTGTTTTCTCTATGCTACAAGAACAATCTCTGTAAAGTAATTCAAATGATACTCACAAATTCTCATAAGCTAGACATTAAAATAGCCTATTGCAGAAATTCCCATTTCTAGAATAACTTTTCAAGAATATCCAAAGTATCCCAATGCACACATACCCTGTATTTCATTAATCACATCTACATACAAACACTCCTTTGCTTTGTATGAACACACTGTTTACAAAGTTTGAGACACTTAATATTAAATAAATAAAATATATAAAAACTGTCTTGAATAATATTACATAAAAAGTATAAGCCAAAATATTAAATGTCATCATATTTTCTTTGATGTATAAAAAGCAACGACAATTTTCAAGTGGCTTCCATTTTGGGCTGTCGTGAATCAGTAATCTCTATCATCTTGCCTCTTGTAACGCCACCAGCCATCGAAAGCTGCACCAATCAAAAATATCGCCATTGCACCACTCATGCCCAAGAGGATCTTACTGAACTCACTCTTCTTCAGCAGCTGGTTGGCAAGGGCCGCCACTCGAAGCTCCGTGATGCAGAACGGAGAACCATCCGACGGCAGGCAAAGGATAATACCATCTTCCAACAGTCGAAGCTCCCCGATGCCGGTCACGAACGAGCCCTGTACGAGCATCTTCTCCATTTGAATAACGGCATACTGTTTCACGGCGATAAAAAAGAAACTCAGGATATGGGAGAGGCTGCTTGGGGTGAGACTGTCCAGGTGAGTTCCGGTGGATGTAAGGTCAAGGATATCGGCAGACAAAGGATCCTCAACTTTGATCGATACATTGTGTTGTTTTATAGCAAATGGCACCACATTGTGAGATTCAGAGAGAGTACGCTCTCGCTCAGACCTAAAAGGTAAGTAGAGTTTCAGTATCAAACTGCAATGGATGAACTAATTTTAAAAAGTTCCAATTCATCTATTCTGCCATGTTCATTTAATAACATGCTGGCTCCACTTTTGTCCACACAACAGTGTATGAAGGTCTGGTAGAGTTGGTTTTGTTTCCTCTAGTAAAATTGATTGATTTGGTGTTTTTTGAGTCCACTTAATGCACAGTAAGGCTAATCGGGACAGGACCTACAGTTTAAAGTAAGATCCGAACCACTATGTGCCTGCATTGGGTATTGAACCCTTATTACTCCTCTAGTAAAATTTCACATACAGTGTGTCCGGCTTAAAAGTATAATAAAAGAAAAATTAATAACTTGAGAAGCAATTGAGATATTTATTGGCGGTTTGCTTCTACAAGTATGTTAACTCAAAATGTTTTCTTACGTGTGCTTGCGGCAGTTGGTATCGCGTGTGCATGTGCGTAACTGCACATAACTGCTTTGTTCACGTAAACGCGCATGTGAGTAGCCATGTAGACTCCACAGCAGAAGGTGTTCTGTGTGCTTTCTCTCGTGGAACTAAAGTCTGTTACACTGGTACAACGTCGTTTTCGGCTTGAATATGGACTGCGACCAACCGACGATGTTCCCAGTTACATTTTAATCAAGAATTGGGACAAGCAGCTTTGGGAAGCTGGAAGTTTGCTTTCGATGTCGAGCCGCCATGCCAAGCACGCAGTTCCAGAGGCTACTGTTGAATTAATCCGAGCGTCCTTCCAGCAGAGCCCTCGTAAGTCAATCCGACAAGCAAGTAGGCAGTTACAGTTACCTCGTTCGACAGTACACGATGTCGTCCATAAAAGGTTCCGCCTACGGGCGTACAAAATGCAGCTTCGTCACAAAATCAAGCCCGAGGACAGGCCACGACGGAAGAACTTCGCGGAGACAATTCTGGCAAAAATTGATGAAAACAAGGCATTCCTCGATTTCATCTGTTTCTCGGACGAGGCTACATTTCACACTTCCGGCAAGGTAAATACGCACAACTGCCGCATATGGGGAAGTGAACCCCCCACGTAGTGATGGAGTGGGAACGTGACTCTCCTAAAGTGACTGTGTGGTGTGGATTGTTGAAGGACAGGGTTATAGGCCCATTCTTCTTCGCGGAGCCTACAGTTAATGCAAGAACATACATCGACATGTTGGAGCTGTATGTTGTGCCACAACTTCCTCATGAAGTGATCTTTCAACAACATGGCGCACCATGCCATTTTGCGAACATTGTGAGGGATTTCTTGGATCATGAGTTCCCAGATCGCTGGATTGGGAGAGGTAGTCCATGGATTGCTTGGCCCCCTAGAAGCCCAGACATTACGTCACTTGATTTTTTTCTGTGGGGTTTATCAAGAATCAAGTGTACCAGACACCAGTTCGTGATCTACCAGATCTACACCATCGCATTCGTGCAGCTATCGCTAATGTTACGCCTGCAATGCTGCAAAACACTTGGAGAAAAGTGGAATACAGATTAGATGTCTGTCACGCGACTAATGGTGCACATATCGAGGTGTATTAGGTATGTAAAAAAACATTTTGAGTTAACATACTTGTAGAAGCAAACCGCCAATAAATATCTCAATTACTTCTCAAGTTATTAAATTTTCTTTTATTATACTTTTAAGTCGGACACCCTGTATTTTGTGATAACCCTTATTTCTAATTACCCTCCGAGTATGTGATGCATCACGGGGCCTACATTGTGCCGCTTATCACAAAGATTAATGTGTATGGGTGTGTGCATGAAATAACATGTGTTATATAGTGGCATATATTTCCACACTTCACATGATAAAAAACACCGGGTCACCAATTGTTATGCAGGTTCCCCCCCCCCCTCTCCATGCCCATGCAGTGTAAGGTGTCATGTTTTGTGCTCTGGCTACGGGATGCAGGCAGGTTCGAGTCTCCTTGGGGAAACTTAACTCTTGAGATTTCAGCCTGTGTATTGGACCGGTGGACACCACCATCCAGAATGCCAAAAAAGTCTGTAAAAATATAAATTTTGACCTTTCGGTAAGGAGACAAAACATGAAAAGTTCTCTAAAAAACTAAATGGGGCATTAAACTGTCAGAGAATTTTTTCTCTAAATCAATGATTCGTTCTTTTATTTGAGCCTCAAAATGGAGGTTCGAAAAAATGGATCTTTGGGACTATATTTTCTACATATTTTTAAGACGACGTAACAATATTTTTTTGTGGGACAATAACATTGTGCTAGGTAAACTCACAACTTCTCTGTAATGCAAAAAAAACAAAAAAACTCATATTTGAATTAAAGTAAAATGCAGCATTTTTATTTTTTACTTGAAAATACAAAATTTATCTTGAGTTAATATAGCTCTCGCCGCTATTTCCCACAATGATTTCTAAAGCAAAAGACACTTTAAAGTATTGTGAAAACAGTACGGGAGAAGTTTTGCTACTTTTTTAAAAATTCTAGCTTCTATATGTATGAATGTGTGCTCCTGTTAATGAGAGCTGGCAACCCTGAATCAAACGTAGTCACATGTGCACGCACTGTGAAATTGGAGGTCCCAGATTTCGCTATCAGCTGATGCTTATTACATATAGCAGTAGTGTAGTGTAACAAGTGATTTATTCAAACGTCCCCAAAAAAAACTTTCAACACGCACACTAAATTTTTTACCAAAGAGACTCGCTGTATAAATATTACCCAGAAGCAAAATTACTTTGTTAGTCCAAATTATAATTACATTAAAGCATTTGAATAACAACACCTTTATTGCTTAAACTAATTGTATTAATTCTGAACATCTTTATTGTAATTCTCAATTAATAAAAATGAGAAAAAAATAACGTTTATATACCAAATTGAAACACAGGAGCACACGTTTGGGTAAAATTTACACAAGCAGTGTTTCTAGGGCCCTGAGAGGGGAACTAACAAAGTCCCATAGCTGATTCAAGGCCATGACATTCAGAGGGGTTCACTGGAAATGTTCTGAGAAGGTCGCCTCAGGAACTCATTGGTAAAACTGAAAAAATATTCAAAATTGCTTGGGTCATTTTTACCCATTCAAGTATCCTTACGAGTTAATGGTGGTGGTGCATCATAGAAATTCACAAAACATTCTTCATACAAAAAATTGATGAAGAAAGGAATGATCAAATTAAGCATTTCATTATTGTTAGATTCTATAAATATTGACAATATCGCTGAATATTGTGTTAAGAAGATTAGTGTTGATGTGTCGCGGTTCTGCAGCAAAGTATTTTAAGGATACAAAATTGTCGCCGAATAGAAGACACTTAATTTTGTTCATATCATGCTTTAAATCATGGTTAAATGTTACAATCTGAATAATTGATTGATTGATTTGTTTTAGTTTACTTCGCTTCTTGTACCACTTTTGGTTAATTTGCGAAGATGGGGATGAGTGATTGTTGATTGTACAGTCATGGACATGTAGCCTACTGTGTCCCAATCAGATCATTACAACCGAGAAGTGTCCGTGGCTGTACCAAGGATTCCTGCTTTCTGTACTGCGCTTGACAGAGGTAGTGTTGCTACACTAAGAGAAATTTCCCTTGGTACAAGGAAATCAATGTCAAATTTTAGGTAAAAATAGAGATTATATGAAAAATATCGAAATTGCCGGAAAATTAAGTTGTCAGACTTCTGTTTTTGTTTGCCTTGCATGCCTGCTGTTTTATTTATATTATTCTAATTAATTTGGATAGGCTGTATAATAAATAAACACAATAAATAAGAATTGTTGAAGTAAACCAGGTCAATTTATCAGAATACGCCACTGATTCAAACACGTGCAGTATGAAAGAAATGTTTACACATACTGCGCTGAGAATCATTCTGACTTTTCCTGTAACATCTGCAGCTGCTAACAGAAGCTTTTCCAGGCTGAAGTTCATAAAAATCTACCTCCGAACAGCCATGTCGCACGAACGATTGTCAAGACTGGTAATATTATACATATAGAATGACATAGTCTCAACTCTGGGCTATTCATAAGTTCGTAACCGAATTCAGATCCAGGCAAAGGAAAAAAACATTTTAAGTGAAATTATCAAATGTCATTTTGATTAGTAATTTTTCAATGTTATTATTATTTAAATTTTATACTACTTCTGCTGATATATGCCTGAAGATTTTGTATCGATTCACATTGAGATTTCAAATTTAAATAACATTCTAATCTCGCCCACAGCCTCACAAAAAGTTGCTACGCCACTGTCTTATAGTGTGATGTGCTAATAAACTCTGCAACGGGGGCTGGCTACAAGGACATGGGTTATTATTGTTATTATAATTGTTATATAGAGTAAATCTGAAGTTTGCCTTACATGATATTTTGGGCTGGATTTCTAGATGCAATCTTCAGCACTGGAATGTGATCTCGCTGGGAATTAACCATGGGAGGACACAGTGCCAGTTTCTGCCTATTCACAGAGTCACACCCAAATAAAGCTGTAACACAATTAAGTTTTATTATTCATTCAACACCAACTCCTTCAAACCATCAAATGCTACTTCACCTTCTATTTGCCTGCATTTCTGCCTACAGTCAGCATTTTCCATCGACTGAAGTTTACACTTTTCAAACTGAGCTACCTCTCACCTGGTTCTAGAAGGTGAGTAGAAAAAGCAGCTCTTCTGGCTTTGGTCAGTGAGCTTTCCTCAGGTTCGCTTCACACAAAAAATTGTGAGCGGCTATCAATCTTCCATCATGCAGTGTTGCAACCCCATTCCATTTAATAAGTTGAGAGCAACCCACACATCATTGTAAATTGAAGGAGTTATTTCTTAGAAAAAATACATTTGTTTAACGCAGAAGGGATGGCATAGCTAGTAGAGAGGAAGAAAGGGGAGTGTTGTAAACAACATCTTTACTTGGTGTAAAGAAACTTTTCTAACGATGGAAGCGGCCCCGGCGCCCACCCAGCGTCGAATAACATTGGGTACCTGGGGGAAACCCTGGGGGGTAAAGGCGGTCAGGGGCGTGATGATCACATCACCCCCACTCACGACCGGATCAAGAAAGTGTGGGGCGTTACCCCCAAACCCCCTATACGCCTTCATGGCATGGTGCTAAGCACAGGGGAGCACTTTACTTTTTTTTTTTTTTTAAAGAAATAATGTATTTTGCCAACCAGTTTGGGATGAACGTGTTTTCCTCATTCTGCAAGGGGAAAAAAGCAATTGTTGCTTAAAAAACAGAAGTTTTAAAAGTGATCGTGCATATTGAAAGAGACACAATTCTTGGTGCAGTTTAGAATATGCCAGTGTGATGAACCACAAAAAAGCTTGGTGGCTTTGGATTTCAATTTCCACAAAGGTGGCCTACGAGTCTGGTGGGATGTCATGGCGAGAGCTGGTGCTTCCTGAATGAGATAGAGAATCCCACATGTGAATCAAATACACGTATTTGTGGACAGAGAATGGTATCATAATGAAGGCAAGGGATTAATTTTCATTATTGGAGACACAATATACAACAAATGCAATGTCAGCTCCATCTGTGGGAAATACATTGATCAAGCTGCTGGAAAAATATGCAATGAATCTACATGTTACATGAAAAATGTCAGCAGTTTGGAATTAAATTCATTGATAATGTAGAAATTGGTGTCAATTCAATGTTCTGATTTGTGAAAGTTCAATGGAAATTTTAAGTAATCAGGATTTGTCACAAAAGAGATGATTTAATTAATTATTAGGTGCATATGTCCATCTGTAACTTATATATTCTACTGAATTGAGATAATTTTTGTAAAGTTACTGGCCAGAACTAGCTTCATTTGATAAGGTTTCGAGGATCCTCATGAAAATGACTAAACTGGATAGATGCATTAACCTTTAGTGGAAGGTAGCCTCTCCAGCCTATAAGTGCATAAAGCTACAGGCATTACAACAAAGAAAAGTAATACAGGTACTGACGTGAGTACCTGTATTATCTATTACCGCATCTCTCATTCCCATAGTATGAAAAGAAAAGTAGTAGACACAAATCCTACAGAATGTAATTTCCTTACCAGAAACCTGCAGAACTTCTGGCAATAGTGTGTTCCTTCAAGCTCAACCTTTGGATTACACCAGTCACATCTGGAGAATTCTGGCTTTTGATTGGTGGACCAAGAGCATGCACTGATCCTCTGACAGCCACGTAGGGCAGCTTGTGGTCTGGTTGGGACTTGAGCATACTTTCAAGTTTAGAGTTTATTTCGATCTGTTGCACATTCTGAAAAAATAAATGATGAACAGATAAAAGCTCGTCAGAATTGTTCAAATCATAACAACATGAAACATAATGTCCATATGTATTTAATAATATGCTGAGCAGGGTGAATAAAAATCATAACTTTTATTTTAAAAATAATGTTATTTAAAACCCATTTTGTGACTTTTTTAACAACAAAACCTGCATAAAAGTTGCTAATATATTTTTAAGCACAGTGCATATAAATTTACACATTTGTCTTTTATTGTTTAATGTATTTTCTTATAGTACCTTAACTTTCTTCATAAAATTCTCGCATCAAAACACAATGAAAGTGTATTTATTTATTGATCTGTTGTTTGAGTTTAATTTGGAACATAGCATGTATTATGCTGTCTTGCTTCTTGTGAAACTAAGGCAATACATTTCCTTTTGTGGAATACTACTTCTGCAAAGTGTAATTTAAAATTTAAAAAATAATTAGTTTTATAATGCTAAGGAGACATATTTTTTTCAGTCTTTATAGCTGAATTTTATTGATTTTTTATGAAATAATAGGTTGATAAATTTTATTAGGTTTTGTGTTTAGTTAGAGTGATAATGACAGTTTGACAATCTATATTTTGTATGTATTTCAACATTAAATATTTGCCAAGTTTATCCATGAAAACATAATTGTGGTTTGAAACAACAGAAATTAATTGTGTTTACAATTCCGTTTACATTAGATTTTTTGTTTCTGTGAGCCATAACCTTCACTTTCCAGTACACAGACAGTAGAGTCCTGATAATTCAAGGTGGAATTCCAAAAAATCAGACTATGGAAAAACCTAGGTAAAATTGGAAGACACAAAATAAAACAATATAACAAAAATTACAGTATGTGAAAAATGGAATACACAGTATTGTTATGAATATTGCACTTACATTGCTCAGTACAGTAGTAATGTAGGGAACGTTAGGGAAAAAATGGCCAAGTGTCTTCCACATTAGTATGCTGCATCATTTCTAAGCAGCAATGTCATGCCATTATCTGAATAACAGATTGTCAATAGGTGTTGCCTCTGATTGCTTTTCACATAGTGAATTGCCACCTCCAACACAGTGAAGGCTTTTTCTCAGATTAGACAATTGAATTATCAAGATTCTACCATATTTTGTTCCTGTGCTGTTTCTTTGAAAATTTCGAGTATCTAGGGGCCTAATAAACATCACTGAATGATTAAAAAATTAATATACTTTCAGCAAAAGTTCTCAGATCTGCAAATTATCATTGTATAGACTGTACATGAATCCATAAATTATTTCCTTAATCTGAGTGATATTAATCAAACAACCTTCATACTAGGTATTCTGGTATACCACTAGCATTGAAGAAACTAAATCATTAAACAAGTACTGTCCATTAATTTATAAAAGTTGCAAGTATAACATAAATTAGGGCCACTCAAACTTTTATATGAGCCAAATGTTTTAACATTTATTGCAAGTTTTATTGGAGTATTTGGAAGTCTTGAAGATTACTGGAATTCAGGATGGATGGCATTTTTTTATCGTGACGAGAATTATTTAAAATCCTAGCATTCAAGCTGAGAAAAATTTGCCCATTTTCGAGATGGAAAATATTTGGAACATTCTGATAATGCATCCAGCAGTGCCTGGTGACTAGATAAAATATGACCAGCTTTTCAAATAATTTAAGATTCTAAGAGCCCTAAATTGACCTATCTAATCTAACAATGAAGCAGAACCCCCTTTGCCTACGGTGACAAAAATGGCAGCAACAGTCCGCATCATGACAGTAAAAAAATGGGTGTTTACAAACAAATAAGCAAATGGGAGAATACAGAAGGAAAAATAATTAGCCAGAAAACGCCTGAACCTCGGCCTTATATCAACTTGAGGTAACAGTTTCATCCACTAGAGACACATTTCTTCAATTTTACACAAGAAACTACTTACGGAAATGAGTTTCTCCAAGGTTTACAATGTTCGTCGAGGTATTTTCTTTCATCGTGGAATATATTTGACCAGGAAATCATGTATTTTTCAAGAGAAATATCTCACCGATGCACAATTGCCATTGCTTTCATTTGCTTGCCCTACGACAACCGGATGCTGCGTATGTTTTATGACGTAAGTCCCTGTCAGTGTTTCACCACCACCCTTTTTTTTTTTAACTATGCTTGCCTAACGTAACCAAACCTAACCTTATCGGAAATGGTTCATTGGGCTATCGGTCAGCTACCGTGCATAATGGTTCCTGGGGCTATCCATCAGCTACCCGGGCTATCCGTGCATAATGTATAATTTCTACATGTGACTAACACGATAGTAGGTATTTTTCGGTGAAGGAGGTTGAAACCACAACGTGAGTCAAGATGTGCCCGCCATATTGTATGTTCCGGAAGCGAAGAAAGAAATAAAAAAAGCACTCTGAATGTGAAAAATTGTGTGTTTTCGTGTAAAAAGCATAATGGCACCTTGAACTATGTTCCGCAATACACAATTGGTAAGTACGAATCATGCGAAACACAAAATATGCGATTTTAATGTGTCTCCGATCTATGAAACTGGTACCTAACTTGAAGGACAAGCTCTGGCGAAGCATGTGCTATTACACAAACGTTTCACCTTGTACTAACTGTGTGTGTGTGTGTTCAGACTACAGATTTTGCATATGACAGATTCAATGAATTTTATGTCAATTATAGGCTTATCCATTAGGAACTTGATTTAATAATAAATTGTCCTGGATTCAAAATAATACCACTGCACAAAGTGTCTAAAAAATGACTACGCCATAATTCGCCTTACCTGGACAGCGTCCACTGCTCGTCTATTTTTTATATACATATTACAACAAACTCCAAAAACAATAGCATCAATTCCAAGAGCAAATATTTCGCCTATCAAGTCCATGATTGTAATGTTATCAAACTTTGATTAAGTAGGCCTAGATTTTAAGGTTCCGTTTCCTATGATCTAAGCTCTAACCTGTTACTATTCAACCGGAGAATTTTTAAAGAACACCTATACACTAAAAAATTCGTGCTATTCTCCAAGAATCAATAATTTTCCGAAAATTCAAGTTTCATCTTTACGTCGGCCAACTTGTTTCCTTTTTGGCCATTGCAATTTCGTTCTTCTACTGTTTTTATCCAACCACAACAAGTGCTTGTTGTACCATCCAAGATGGTTGGGTTGTTGTTGGGTTATGATGACGACACGACGGCAAGAGGTGAATTTATCCATGAAACGAATTTCAAATCTATGCGCTAGTGTTGCACTACCACGCCAGAACAGATGAAATCGAGTGTACGAATGCGCATTTCGGTGCTTTCTTCCACTGCTTTCTTCTTTATAAGGCCAGGGCTTTCGAAATCCGGGTTGGCAAAATTTGTGCTTCTTGCTACCTCGGCCTGTTTGTTCGGCTGAGAAGCAGACGAGACGAGAGTATCGGCAATAGTGTGCGAACGACGTCTGCTGTTAGCCCGCAAAGCGCTCTTTCTAAGGCCTCCTGAAGTATAGGACAACAACCCGCAAAAGAGGCTAGGAAGGGGGTTACTGCCTGTCCCATGAGATATGTCGGGACGGGAAATGTTCGAAATTTCTCTGGAAATCTCGAATTATACACGTAATTTTCACTTCAAATGATTGTTTCTGCATTTCTGGAATAAAACTAACAGTTTCCAATAAGTTCTAGACATTTCTCGACTGCTCGGGGTCCCGAAAAGTCGGGATCGGGATGGGAAATTTTCCTGTTTCCTGGCCAGTGTGCTGATTAGTAGTTCTATGGTATTAAATAATAACGATGGATTTAGAAACGGTTTCTAATTCTGTCGGGAACTGAATAAGAGAAAGAAGTCGATGGCAAAGGGAAGACGTGCCCAACTGCCGTGTGACACTGGCTTACATCCTAATCTAGACATTATTCTTGTTCTGGTGTTTAATATCTGCATATTGCAACACTTTCATTCCGTCGCTTAACGTGTCTTCACATGGAGGTGATACATTCATTTTGCCGCTAGACGTCATGGCACACAAAAAACTGAAGCGTTACTATGGATACGGACCCAGGGGCTGCTGCCCAAAGAGCGCTGCTGCCATCTATGAAAAATTCATTGTAAACAGTTGAAAGAAGCAAATAAACAAACAGAAAATGCGAGAGAAAAATTTAATGTGAATGACTAGGAGATCAAAAGTGTTGATTTTGACGTTTTAGGCACAAAAACAATATGGCAGAAGGTGGTGGAGCGAAAGCACCAGATAAGGTCGTATTTACTTATCCTCTTGTCAGGGTATGTAAAACTTTAAAGTAGTTTTTGTATGTTCGTGTACTTTCACTTTACACTTTAGAATAATGTTTTCGCTGGAATTTACGATGTAGATTTATATCGCATAAGTTCTTGTTTGTTACTGGCATAATACAAGATAAGATCGACGTAAGAAGACTACACGATACTAATGAAAATTATATTTGAAAATTTTATACTAAGGAAAGTTAGGCCTATATTCGAAATTTTTATACTTGCGGCCTAAAAGCCTATTCTCGGTCATTTAACATCTTTTGTTATTTCATATTTCATGGAATTCCTTGATTTGAATGGTTATGTTGCACTGCAGATGTCTTTTTCCTAGGCTGATCAATATTTTTTTTTCCTCGAGGATTAGTGACTGTACCCGACATGTCGCCCCCACATTCTCCCCCTGCAGACAAGAATAACTAGATAAAGGAACCAGTCTGATATAGTGAAAACACATTTCACTCGTTTATTTCCGAATTATTTACATTTGTACTTACCTTATATGTATAGCGGAACATTTTTGAACTTGGGATTATGTTTTTTTCACTGAAAAAAGCGTAATTTATCACATTACAAGTATTTATTGGTCGTTGCTAATTCGCTTTTGTTACACACAATATGGCGGGCAAATCTTGACTCACGTTGTCTATCGTCAGCTGATATGCAGTGTTTCCAAACTTATGAAGCGAACAATGCCGCACAAACTATTAACAAAAGGTTTTTAAGCAAAAATTGATCCACAAACCATTCACGGAAGGTTAGGTTAGGTTCAGTTAGGTTATACAAACTTGGAAAAAGAAAACACTGTGTTTCACTTTCACTCCACTTAAATGTACTGCATGCTACCGGCTTGCTTAAAAATATTCATGCACTCTTCTCTCGGTACTACTTTACTATACCTGAGACACCTGGGAATCATTTCTTTCACACTTTTTTACATTGCTAACGTACTATTCTGCATTCCGGAACACTTATTTAGGTGAAATAATTTAATTTGTTAGGAAAGTAATGTATATTTCTTACATTTACGAGTACTTACTGTTCTTGTTTCTTTCCACACACAACATGGCGATAGCTTACCGTTGATCGTTCCTTGAGCCAGAAAAACCATTGACGTTAGCCCAAAAATTCACGATAGCACCACAAACCATCACGGGGACGAGGTATGCCTACTAGGTTAGGTTAGGCCTGTTGTGTTTGGTTCCATTAGCACTCCTTTCGTTCAATTTAGCATATACGGACAATACGAGAGCGTATTGTGTTCTCATGAAGAAAGCAAATGGCGGCAGCAGCAATAGCGCGTCGGAAATAGATTTTCGTACAAAACCACATGCATTCGCATTAAAATGAATCAAAATTACATTCCCGAACATCAACAACGCTACAGAAAATGATTTGCGTAAGTACTTTCTCCTGTAAATTTGAAGAAATCTGTCTCAGGTATAGTAAAGTGTTACCCTTCTCTCTAGTGGAACATTTCTCTTGAAGAGGTACCATACTCCGATAAGTAGCTTACATATACTACAACATTTAGGACATTTCATTTCTTCCTTCACGATTCCATGTTCAATTAAAAAATCTCGTGGGTCTTCAATATCCGGGAATTTTTTACAATGCAACATTCACACTTCATCTTGTACAAGTCGACGGTAATTGTGGCACGAGCTATCGTGTAATGGAAATACATTAATGTCGAAAATTACATTATTTACCAGCCGAATAAGTTGCACGAATGGAAAAACACTATTCCGAGCTTCCAAAAACCACAGGAACTCAATTAGTAAGTAGCCTAAGTACTTTCCCGTCTTTTCTCCTGTAAATTTGAAGAAATGTGTTTTCACTAAATCAGACTGTTACCCTAGATAAATGCTCTCAGCCTAAATATGCAATTTTGTGTGTTTAGGCATATGCAAAATGTGAGTACCACCCCACTTTTTTTTTCTGACACCCATTAACTGGGGAGTGGCCTCCCGGATGGTGCAGTAATAGCATCGTTGCCTGGTAATTAAGGGGTCCTGGGTTCGATACCCGGTGGAGGCACATAGTGGTTTGGATCCCACTTTAAACTGTAGGTCCAGTCCCGATTAGCCTTACTGTGCATAAAGTGGACTTAAAACACTAAATCAATCAATCAAATTAACTGGGGAGGGGCTCGTACAACACATGCACATACGTATATGCAGAAAATTCCATACATTCACATCAAGTCAATTACATTGGTTTGTTTTAGTTCCAATTTGTGGTTCAATAAGCTAATCTAGACTGAACTTTCAGTTTAACATGGAATCTGAATCACTGTGCAATGTATCTCCATTGAGAGGTGAATCAGGGATCCCTTAATTATAAGGCAACAGCATTAGCAGAATGAAATAAACTTGAGAATTCACTTCCTCAGGTGAAATACGTCGAAAAAATATATTCTTGAATATTTCTGCTTAGCCTTCCTCAATTTAAATTTACTTCATTTATACTTCTAATGCCATAATATTAATGTTATCACCTTGTTTACAAGAAGTTTCACACTGAATCTATGGTATATTTCAATATCAACCAATGGTTGTAAATTTGTGTAGTGTTAAGATTAGTGTGTTTTCATCTCCCATTTCATGTATTCCTTTATGTAAAGTATTCTATTGTGTGTTGTTGATCCTGGTTCTGATTGTGTATCAATTTTTACAACTTTTGCAAGAGTATGGGAATGTGTTTAGAATACTGGAAATGACTGTTGAACAAAGATTGTTTATTTGTAATTTTGAAACCATAGGAGGAATGTTCAAAGTATATGTTTTATACACCTCTGACCTACATGTGGTAGTCATATATGTAGTGGCAGCTGATGCCCCCCCAAACAAGTTATGTTTTGTTGCCATTAGTGCAAAAATTAAACAGCGGAAGTATAAATATTTAATTTTTGACCCCTTCATCAGCTGCCACTGGTGATATTAGGCCTACTCTGGAACAAGATATAAGCTTTATCTTTCTTATGCTCACAGCACACAGATATGAATGAAGAGATGAAAGCAGAATGTATGGAATTGTGTGTGACTGCATGTGAGAAACACTCCACAAATAATGAGGTAAGTTTTTATGGTTGTTACCAGAACGATAGAAATTAATTATTATTCAACTTCCTAAATGAAATCTAAAATAAGTGTCTTAATCCAACTTTTAAGGAGTTTGTCTACAGTTTAAAGTTAAAGTAGCTTTTATATTATATAACCTGGCAGAACATGGAAAAATAATGGGTACCAGTTTCATAGATTGGAGACACATTAAAATCGGATATTTTGTGTTTCGCATGGTTCGTACTTACCAATTGTGTATTGCGGAACATAGTTCAAGGTGTCATTATGCTCTTTACATGAAAACAAATGCAATTTATCACATTCTGAGTGCTTTTTTTATTCCTTTCTTCGCTTCCGGAACACACAATATGGCGGGCACATCTTAACTCACATTGTGGGTATACAGTGTTTAAACCTTTTTCACCTGAAAATACCTACTATCGTGTTCATCACGATAGCCCGGGTAGCTAACGGATAGCCCCACAAACCATTTCCGATAAGGTTAGGTTAGGTTAGGTTTGGTTACGTTATCAAACGTACACAGCATCCAGTTGTCGTAGGGCAAGCAATGGCAATTGTGCATTGGTGAGATATTTCTCTTGAAAAATACATGATTTCCCGGTCAAATATATTCCACGATGAAAGAAAATACCTCGACGAACGTTGTAAACCTTGGAGAAACTCATTTTCGTAAGTAGTTTCTTGTGTAAAATTGAAGAAATGTGTCTCCGAAGTATGAAACTGTTACTAAATAATGTAAGTCCATGAGGGCTATACTGCAGCAAATGCAAAAAAAGATTGCTTCTCTCTCTCTCTCTCTCTCTCTCTCTCTCTCTCACTCTCTCTCACTCTCACTCTCTCTCACTCTCTCTCTCACTCACTCAGAGAACCAACACAGTTGAAAAGGATGCACAAAAACATTCTAAGTGAGGTGGAATTGTGGCTTCAAATTTTGAAAACACTTTATCCTTTCATAGAACATGCAGAAATCAATAAGTAAATTAAATATTGAGAACACTTACCACACACATGATTTGCTATCATAAATTTCATTGTTGTGTTTCTGGTCAGTTCATATGCAGATATTCTGGCAAGTTTCAGTTGAATGTTAGTAGCCATAGCCCTTACTAACCTTACATAGTTTCAGGAATGTGAACTACAGTTCACCAATGCACGTGTTCAGAACGTATCTAAACAACAGACAACAGAGTGTATATATAAATGCTGCCCCCTCTCTCACGCCCTGCCACTAGAAACTGGTGTCCCACAGGGATCCATTCTACCCCTTCTCCTCTACACCATTTTTACAGCCGACATGCCTACACTAATCAAACATAGTAAAGTTCATTTCGACACAGATGACACTCAACTACAAATTCCTCTTCCACCGAAATCACCGGATGCAACCTTAGCTTTGTTCAATGATGATTTATCCAGCATAAATACTTGGTGTAAAAATAAGGGTCTAAAAACAAACCAACAAAAATCAATTATCTGTTATTGGTTCCCAAAATAGTCTCTCTCTGATAAATCCTAATGAGATATGCATCAAACGAAACACATCGATAATCGCTTATTCAACAGGCGTCATTTTGTATGAACACCTTAACTGGGACATTTATGTCCAAAAACAAACTAAAAAAGCTTACACTGTGCTAAGATCGCTATATGAGGTGCATTCAAGTTCTAAAGTCTCCTATTTCTTCCTTCATTACTAGAAGCAGTTGTAGACGTGAGAGTTTTTTGGGAAGAAGCATCCATTCTTGAAGGTTGATGAGGCCAGTTGACAGCACGAAACGGTCCATAGGAAGCTAGTGGCGCTATCTAACGACGGACATGTTTTTGATACTCTAAATGACATCACTTAAATCAAAAGAACAGCATGTTATTATCCATTTTCTTCACCTGGGTGGAGTAACACCCATCGGTATTCATCTTAAATTGACCGAGACATGCTGTGGTGATGTCATGGACGTGAGCAATGTGCATTTGCGGGTCCGATAGTTCGAGGAATGTCGAACGTCGTATGAAAACAAACCAAAGGAGCCTCGCCCACGAACCAGACGCCAGTTACTCCATTGCTGAGAAAACGGGTGTTTTGGGACAGCGAATGTGTTATACTCACGCATTGCTATCCTAAGGGTACCACAATGATGGGTACAAGCTGTGGAACTGATTTGAGGACAAAGCTGTTTCCAGCATTGCGAAGGAAATGGCTGAAGCTGTGTTCTTTCATCAGGACAACGCACCTCCTCATTGGGCAGCCATTGTTCAGCCGCTCTTCATGGAAAACAAATTGGAAGTGAATCACATGCTCCGTCAATACTCCCCTGACCTTGCACCTGGTGATTTTTGGCTTTTCCCAACGCTGAAGGACTTTCTCCGGGGCTGCACATTTTCCTCTCGTGCTGCTATTGCATCGGCAATTTTCCAGTGGGGCAAGCAGACCTCTAAAGAAGCGTCGTCATTGCGAAAAGTGTGTTCGTCTAGAGGGAGACTATGTTGAGAAGTGAATGAAGTTTCATCTCTGTTGTGTAAGTTGTTTATGAAAGACAAAATAGGAGACCTTAGAACTTGCACCTCGTACAGTTTCAAAGAATGCCCAAAAACAGAGATTAAAATGCGACTAATACAATCACTTATCTTTCCTATACTAGACTACTGTGACGTAATTTACAGACCAAATCTATCCATACGAAACACAATCAAAATTCTCAAAGTCCAAAATTCACATTTCCATTTTGTGTACCATATAAGAAAATATGCCGAAAATTACATCTGTGTTGCTTTATTTTTTAAAAAAAACAACACCTATTCCAGAATTTAAAATTCAGAAGGGAAATACACGATTATAAAACAAGGGAAGAATCAAGACTTGAGCTTCCAAAACAGATGAACTTCCTCCTTCCATACCGTCCCTCAAATTAACAATATATGCATTCCAGCACTCGTGAATAGTAGCTCTCATTTCTGAACTAACTTTCCTCATTTTGCTTCTTTACTTTCCCCTTACATGTTGCCAACCTTTGACTATATTTTGTTCTTTCTTGTGTATTAAGAATATTTTTATATAATCTTAATTTGTATTAGTCTTAACTATATGACAACAAGCACAATTGTGTTTATTAATTTATGTATCCTTTATGTAATTAAAAAAAATGTGTGCGTAAGCAAGCCTTTGTTCTCACTTTTGTTCTTTTATTTATTTTTGTTATTTGTAGTTAGTATGTAGCGTATGTATATGTATCCATTGGGGTTAGGTGGCAGAACAGCCGCAAAATGAACCTTGGCCTTCAATAAAGCAAAATTAATTGAATTGAATGAGAAAAAACTGTTTTGAACGCTTTGCTTGTTCAGCACTGCTTTCACCAAACTAAGTTTTCTAGTTTACCCCCAACGATCGTTTACAATTTCATAGATCAATTAGTAATGCACTGTATTATTTTCAGTGCACTGGATGACATTCTTCCTGTTCCAGGCAATAATAATTAATACATCAGAGGAGAAGGCTTGTTAATCTTATCTATACCAGTTCCTAAGAATACTACCTTTTGTGATAAACACAGCAATTTTTGTTGTTGTTCCTTGTATGTATGCATGAAATAATCTGCCTGTTCCTTCCACAGAATGCTGCCAAAATGATAAAAGAAACAATGGACAAGAAATTTGGGCCAGCGTGGCATGCAGTTGTAGGTGAGGGTTATGGGTTTGAGATAACTTACGAGTGCAAAAATCTGTTGTACATGTTCTTTGGAGGCAACATGGCTATTTGCGTGTGGAAGTGTTGAAAACGGGAAACCAAATTCCATCCAAGTGAATTTACTCCATCCAGGTCATGGAACCAATAGGACCTCTTGTGTTCATATAATTATTACCAATGATGTAACATTGAAAAGTATTATGATGCCAAATATTTTATGCCATGGTGTATTTTATACGATGAAGCTTGTAGGTAGGCTAAAATGTGGTGCTAGCATGAGCTTGAAGTTATGAATAGAAAACTGTTTCTCCAGACTTAGAGTAGCTTTATGAATGTGGGTAGGGGATTAGACCAATACAAAATCTTTTTTTAACTTATCGCATTGTTAACATTTTAAGAAATAATATTGTTGAAATAGAAAAAGGGCAGGCTGAGTTTCCTGTCAAAATACCATCTCGTAAGTTTTGTTTAATAGCAATGCAGTCACTATTGTACCTTAAGTAAATAGTGATGAGTCAATATTTGCCAACTTGCTAGATCTATTCAAAAATATTTTGAGGGAAAACAGAAAAATAATAAGTAAGTGCATGCTTCATTAATAAACTTTCTATCAGGTAATTGAATGTGTAGCCAGTTCAGAGTTACTGCTTGTAAGTTGATATTTTTGTAGTAAAAGTACTATTTACACAAATTTCTCAAATGTACAATTAAGATAAAGGTGTGTCTCATCTCAACTTCTCTCTGCATTAAAGCATGAAACTTGTATCGTAAACTGCCAAAAGATTTGATGATAACACCAAATGCATTTATACAGGAGAAAAATCTGATTCCAATTACGAACACTTCTATGCAATGTTCAGTATTCACCTTGATCTCAAAAACAAAGTAGTTTGTTGTCTCTCTTACAAACACGTAATAATACCGTGCTTTATGAAGTTTGTGTCCATGAAGCCAAATCATGTTGTCCAAATTCTAGTAAATATGATAATATTTATGCATATGTTGGTTTCAGCATTTTTGAAATTTGCTGATGAAACACATTTTCACACTGGTTAGTGTGAAACAGATAAGAAAATTACTGTATTGCTGCAAAAATTGGGGAAACATGTCAGAGAGCAATACAATAAAAAAATTATTGTTGGAAGAAATTGTGAAATTTTAGGCTATAAGGCATAGATAGAGATAAGATACCTGTGGTCCATTCTTTTCTACAATTTTCATTACTTTTTGTGTACTTCATTTCTAATTTCCTTTGTACTGTTTTTCTCTAATACTGTTCTCATTCAATCTTATATTTCACATCAGTACATCTCTCACTAATAGGCTTTCTAATGTTTTTGTTTTTTTTGTTCTTTAGGCCAGAAGCACATTATGATTGTTGCTTGATACGAAATTTACTAATTGTTTCTGCGTGAGTACAAAAGAAACAAAATCGAAGCACAAACTGCCATAAATCTTGTGTAAGAATACATGTTCCATATATATATTGAAGAGATCACCCATGATAAATTAGATTTTTTTCATAATTGGGTTGTGTCCACATGCTGTAGAAATACTTCTAGAACTCGCCTGTCGATATCCTGAGAAAAAAATCATTCTCAGCAGTTTTACTTAGAGCATGTTACATATGTTTGTATCACTGCTACAAAATTATCAACCGCCTCTCTCATCTTTTTTTTTGTATTGTTCTTTTTTCATATTTTACTTAAGTTGTTACAGTAAAGTAATAGAAAAACTACCATAGGGTATAATCTTAAGTTGTATGTAGAATATATGAAACCTTCTTTCCCACATGCAGTGATTTCAGTATTACTATGAAACAATCTGATTGTCAAATTGTGATTATGTTATCTATCTCTTTAAGTATGAATAATTGTGCTGATGAAGTTACGGTAATTTTCTCATGCTTTTTGTCTTCTGTATTTTATTGTCCATTGCAGTATCTTTATATTATTTCTGATGGTTTACGTAACTGAATGAAACCATATTTTGCAATTAAGTATTTTTCTGATGTGCTCAAATTTTAAATGTTGCTCAACTATGTAATTACTGCCTGTGGCAAAATATAGAGTGGCTTTCATATGTTGTGTATGTACACACATATTCATGGTGACAACTTGATTATGCATCCGTATTACTAAATAACTTTAAATATGGGAAAATGCAAAATTGAAGAAATAATTTTAACATTTAATTGTATTGTGACCAACAACCTTAAATGTAAGAAAATGTAAAATAACCTCTTTCCAGTTAAAGTGCTAAGAACCGGTTGTTTTGGGCACTGTTGCATTTTCCATGTTGTCCGAAGTGAATCATGTTCTCCATCATATGTGCTTTTACCCTGAAGAAATTATTTGCAGATATAAGTTGACTTCAAAATTGCAACAGATGAATGCAGTGGAACCTCGATTTTATTATTTTCAGGGGACAAAAATAATATTAAAAAAAAAAAAACTTTTAATGTAAGAAAATGTCAAACCCAGGAATTGTTTACAATATGTTGCGGTACTTGTTCAATAAGGCCCGAACATCTGTCACTCGTTTATTTCCTTACTTTTAGCATTGATACTTACATATTCTGCAGTGCGGAAGATTCTTTAAGGTGAAGTTATGCCTTTTTCCATAAAATAGTGTCAACTTTTCATATTACAAGTCATTATTTGTCTTCCTTGTTATGCTTGGGTAACAGACAATATGGCATGCAGTCGTGCTTGTGTTTTGTCGATTTGGAGTGGGTATACAGTGTTTCAACCTTCTTAACCGAAAAATACCTACTTTCGTGTTTATTATGTCATCATAAACCATTCACAATAGCCCCAAAAACCATTCACGATAGCCCCACAAACCATTGATGGATAACCCCAAAAACCATTCACGATAGCCCCACGGACCATTTTAGGCAAGGTTAGGTTAGGTAAGCATAGTTAAAAAAAATAAAAAAATTCTCGTAAAAAAAAAAGGCACGTTTGGAAACACTGCCGAGACCGCATGACTTTCTATGGCACGTACATAATGGAAACAACGGTCTAATACAGAAGATGCAAGTTCCTTACGTAACAACTGATTATTTATTGTTCTGCATCATTCTATGGTGAAGTTTTTAGTTTACGCGAAAGAAAATACCTCGAAGAACCTCGACAATGATACAGAAAGTGATTTCAGTAAGTAGTTTCTCCTGTAAATTTGAAGAAATCCGTTCGGGCTGTAATAGACAGTTAGTTATGTTGCTTTATAAAGATCATGAAGATTGAATGCATATTGTGGGAAAATCCGGGAACATAAAATTGGGGTTCCTCTGTACATAGTGATTTCCACTGTATATTTCTTCTGTGGTAGGCTTTTACATTGGCTCTTTATGATACCACCATTTTGTTTTCTCAAATGGAATTTTAATTGCCAGTTACGTAAGCCATCTGAAATTTATTACTCAAAACATCAGACAGTATTAGCATTGCATTTAATTGTGTTAAAATGTTGTATTTTTATGTGGTGCATGCAGTTTTGACCATTTGTCAAGAGACTCAACTAAATCCTACAATTCAGCTGCCAACACAATTATAAACAGCTCATATTGTCGTAACTTTGTGAAAAATTTTATGTAATTAGATTTAGATGGATTTGTGGTTAAGTGTAAGGAATTTAATTATCTAGTAGTGTGCAGATTTTTTTAAATATTGAGGTTTTCATTCCAGTAGAAGGTCTTCTGGACAAAATGCTCAATAGGGTGTGGTTTTTGGCCAATATTTCTTTTATTCAAGTTGTTAATTTTACTTTACTTAAATATTGTCTCGAATACGAATTTGCCTTCACTGCAAATTTAAGTTGAGGACAATGAAGCAACAACAGAAGATACATTTTTTTGATCTGAATATAACAACAGCAGATTTAAATATGATAACATTTTGTAAGAATTCAAGCTAGTTTTTCAAACCTTGAAAATATTTTTATCTGCTGTTCCATGATTTTTTCCTCAAGTCAGTCAGTCAGACAAGAATAAAATTTAGAAATCCAGAAGTAAAGATCAAAGTACCAGTTCCTAATTTTTGTAATTGATGCTCATATGTTACAATTGAGAATGCCCAACTTTAATACCAATAAAAATTCTCAAATTCTGTTGCGACATGAAATTCCAATACTGAAACACAAACATTCAAGATTGTTCAATATGAGAATAACGCTTGAACTATGAATATAAAGAATTCAATTTTATTGAGATTTGAACCAAAATGCAAGAGGAGAGCATGTTTGACGCAATTTCCACATGGACATTTTCTTACAGACTAAATTGATGATAAGTAATTTTGATACAACTCTACCAAGGAAGATGTGAATAAATCACAATTTTTAATTTTGTTTTTTACGAATAATCTTAACAGTGAACTAACACTCAAGAAAGTCATGTGTCCAAGTTTTGAATTAGTGAACAATTTATGCATGCTTACATTCTTGTACTTATTTTTCGTAAAAGAACTGTTGGCTTTACCAAAAAAGTGCATTCATTAAATTTCATCTTGGAAAAAATAGATGTAGCATCCATTTTTTCCTGCTACATATGTTACTAAGTGGATGGGTATCCAATTACATTTCCAAAGCATTGGAAAATGAGAACGGAATTCCAGTTTTGTCTGGAGAAAATGATATTCAATAATAATACACAGTTATGAATTACAGAACAGTATTAAAATTTTTACTAGAGCTGTAGTGTTATTGGTGTATGTATGTGTATGGTGTACCTGTTTTTATTTTGTTTTATGTGGATGCTTGTGCAGTTTATTTTTTATAAAGAGATATATGTTTACTACATAGATGTTACCATATTTATTGTTATTCCATAGAAATTCATGTTAACATGCAAGCTGTGAGGGACCATGACATTTTTTTTTGCTACCATGGAAGTAATATTTGGTACATTTTGAGATAAGAAAATTGATAGCCTTTATTGTAAACAAAGCTGCTTGGTGCGGAATGCTTCTGTGAAAGTTGCGATTGCCTTATGGCATATGTGATACCTTTTATATTCCTTCATGTTCTAGTCTTCTCAAATTAGCCTGTAGCCAAAGAGAATCAGCAGAAACTCCAATTGTGAAAAAAGATTTGCAACTAGACATGTTCAAATCCATGACATTCCATTTTGATTTGTATATTTGACGTTTTTTGCAGAGTTGTAATAGAGTATTAGAAATAAAGAGAATTTTAATCTTATCTCGAGTCATTTCTTTATGGTGCACTTTAATATTTTGTACTGCAAAACTTTAGTTTGTCCATGTTATTAGATACTGGAAGTAAAATGAAAACTAACCTAAACCGGGTGTTGAACCTGTGGTCTCTGGTATACCATGCCATTGATATCATGGTACTTCAACAGAATCTGTTGTCTTCTTTGAAACACCGATGATGTTATCAGCCTAGAATCTCCCAGCATGGAGCTGTATATGCATTAACTTGTCATTCTATGAAGTACATCTTCTGCATATGCCACTTTTGTTCATATTTTTTTACACTGTTTTTTTAAAGGTGTTCCTTTTCTTTTTCTTAGTTTTTGAAGAACACACTCGTAAAATGGAATAATCATGTGTCGGCAAAATCTATTCGTGCGTGCTCATTTTGTAGCAAAGCTGAAAAAAACCCTCAAAATCTGTGACTATGAGGGTCATCTGATTTGACATGGAATGACCAATTTATTACTAACGAAAAAGGAAGCATCTGACATCAGGAAATGTACATCTGTGTCCTTTCAATTGTTGTCTGATATTTTTTTCTATTTGCATTAGTCCTAAACTTGGACATAGATTTCCTTCTTAAGATTCATGAATAAATTTTCCTTCTATTGTTTCATCAGAAAAAAAACAAGGAATTGCCCCAATCTCTATGGTGTGTTTCGAAATTCCTACTACAAACTCCTGAGGCTTCTAGAGTGGGCCTACATTTTGAAACACAAAGCGAAAAAAACAACCAAATCAAATCTCCTGCTTCTGCTGGGTGAGAGAGAGACTGACTTCGCACTTTCGAGGCCACCTATGTGTTCGCTTTCGCTGTGGCCTGATAATTCTTACGTCCAATCCTAATAAACAAATGTTTGTAGTTTTCCTGTATGAAAGGATGTTGTATCCAATGCCATGTCACCTTAGTTCATGAAATAGGCAGCATGTTTTGCATTTTCATTTAATTTTTCGGTACTGCATCACAACACACTGTTCAACACACAAGCTGCTTTATGCAAACATTGTACCTGCAAAACATGTTCTGGTACACCCGCTCAACAATTCCTGGTATGTGTTGAATTTCTTGTGCTGTAGCTATAATTCATGCAAGCATGTCTTCATCTCACTCCACCGGGGCCTTGCAAATAAGACCCTTCATGTGGACCCTACACGAAAACTTTGGAAAATGTGTAGGCTAAATGAATTGGTCACGTCAGCCTATCCATCGTTCCATGAATGTTTGGTCAAGATAATCTCTGACGGTACATGCAAAGTGTGGTTGTGCATCATCATGTTGAAACCACATTTCTTTCTGAGTATTCAGTGGCACACCTACCAAGAACTCTAGCAATAGCCAACGGTACCTGACAACACGATGCTGGACCTTTCCTGGAATCCATGTCATTAGATTCATAATCATCCAGTTTTGACAGTCGAGAGTAGGGTGACAAACTCTCCTGTATTAGAGCCATTTTTTTTTTTTTTTTTTTTGATCCTCCCAACTCCCATATTAACATTGTATTTCTCCCATATACACAGTGCGGCAATTTGAAATTGGGACTGGTGCTGTAAAAAATTAACAAGTGTTCATAAAAAGTTACTTACCTGGCAGGCCTGTAACTAGAATTGATCTCCAGGGGGGCTCACATGTTATCAGCGGGGGGGGGGGGGGGCCTTTGTAAACAAATTCCATTTTTCAAAAATTTAAGTATTAAATGAAGGTAAATTATGTGTGTATGGGGGGAAGGGGTCATTATGTTACATAAAATTTGTAAATATAACACAAATACTACATTTTTCTACACCTTTTAAAATATCTCTTGAAGTGTTAATTGACTATTACTGAAAATCATCCCTTACACACTCCATACTGCTCTAGATGATACAGATACTTATATCACACAAAAAAATGTACAACATTCAATCACAGTGCGTACAGTAAATTCGATCCCCGGCTGAATCAATGAAACTGCCCTTCGTTCCCTTGGCCTTTGATGCAGATGCAGAGGGAACTTGCATGATGACATCAAAGTCACAGATTTCTGTCTAAACGGGAGGTCGCAACAGGGACACTGAAGGTACAGATAAAGAAGCTCCCCTATGAAAGAACTTACAAAGTCTAGATAATATTCTAAATACTTGCAGCTACTTAGACTTCAGCTCATAAACAAGATGAATGAATGTAATAGTAATAGCTGCTCTTCATGTTCTGTGGATTTATCCTTAAAAGTTGTGAGCTGTCTACATTTTCACCCTTCACTGCAAACAATTATACAAAATAGTTTTACCTAATGCCAAGCCCCCCTGGCTACGGGCCTGTTACCTGGAATCATTCAAAGTAGGATCCTCCTGCATCCACACATCGTTGCACCCTGCCTACCAGCGCATAGAAGGATTGCTGGAATTTGTTTTGTGTAATGCTGTTTAAAATCCTTGTTGTAGCCTTCTTGATTGTTGGTACATCATCAAAGTAGGAACCTTTCAGTGCAACTTTCAGTTTGGGAAATAAAAAATAACCACACAGAGCCAAATCCGGTGAATAGGCCAGGTGTGACAAAACACAGATTCCCTTTCGGGTCAAAAAGTCTTTCACAATCACAGCCTTGTGACTTGGAATTGTCATGAAGCAGACGCCAGCTGCCACCATCCAGACTCAAGCCTCACACATGTTATTCTTTGCATCACACATTTCAGTGCCTCAATATAAAATGCATTAGTAACAGTGTGTCTGTAATTTTGATGTTCAGTAATGATTGTCCTCACTTTCTCAACCAATTCCGGTGTTCTCACTGTCATTGCTGCTCTCGCATGCATGCACTTGATGTTTGCTATTGTTCCACGTTGAAATCACGACGCACTTTCACAACATGTGCCTATACTCAACAATGCCACATGCAGCAATGTCGCTCAAGGTCAACAAGCTCTGCATCGATTGTTCGTAAGATACCCTTCACTTGTTCACACCACAGAATGCTTGTACACTGGCACCACCTACCAAGAAAAAAATCATCCCGATTTCAAATTGTCGCACTGTGTATTTCATGAAGATCATGACATTTTAATTCACTCAGATATAATACGAGTTTGGCGAATGATAAAAAAATTTCAAGTCGACTGCAAGATCTTGCACATATAGCATTCGGCAGTTGCAATTTTGAATGTGGTAAAAACAGGAAGTGTAGAACGAAGCTTGCTCAATATTTTCAGTGATTTAAGAAACAAAAATTAATGTGTCAAACCTTAATACGACCTTAGGCTTTGTTTTAAGCATCCCAGGCTCCAATGCCCATGCAGAAAGAATTTTTTCACCGATGAGCAATAAATAAACTGATCAGAGAAATCAAAACAGCTTAGAAGTAATTAAGTCAGAACTAATTGTAGCAATTAATTATGAGTATAATGGTATTTTTTTTTTCAATTTACATAAGAGAAAATGTTCTATTATTCGTACATACAAAGACTAAGAGATGTAAATTTGAAAATTATTCTGTATTGTGACCTGTATATTATATAAAGTGTAAATTAATTATTTTGTTCAATATAATCCAATCCTTGAACGAATGCCAGAGTGACATCACACTATTAAAAATGTACACAATTTGTAGCAACTAAATCTCGCTTGAATTCAATGCCAACAGCTGGAAATCTCCCTTAAATTCATGGCTCAAAGTTGTTCGTAGTTGAGAGTACCTTTTCTGGTGAATTTAGCTTCATCGGTGAAGAGCATTTGCTGTGAAAACTCCCACTCATCCACAATGGTGTAGGAACCATATGAAGGGCCAGGGGGAAAAACGATGAATGTCGATTTTTCGCCCATTTTGAGATCGCAACGCCATCTGATAGTTCAGAAGCTGTACTATAAGAATGAGAACGGCCTTGGTTGGGAAACGATGAGAAGTGCCTGAAAAACGCATTATTATTTTGGCATATATTAACGTTCTTATGGAAAGAAATACTTTGTTTTTCATTTCCTGGCAAATTTTCTCGAATGAACATTCATCGTTTTTCCCCCTGGCCCTTCATATACAAAAGTAGACACGTGATGTAAACTTAGCTGGATCCGTTGCATGTACCTTTTGAAGGTGGTATGGCTGTAGTTGCTGCTCATGCAGAACATGCCAGTTGATGCTGTTACCTACACCCATGGCACGTGCTATGGTTCAGGTACTTATTGGTGGGATCTCTTCAACCTGCTCAAGTAGAGCTTTTTCAAAGCTGGGAGTGTAGTGTCTCTTGGGAGCACCACAGTCAGCAAGGCCTTGCTGACTGTCTTGGTACCTGTTACCCACAGCTGTAGAACAACTGTGGCAAATATGGTATGTGATATCAACAGACATTGCACTTTGCTATAAATTAACATAGACATATTCAGAAAATGCATATTCAACCATGCCCATCAGAGATTCAATGGCAAGTGAATTAAAGTTCAACTTGGCATGTCGTTGGTAGGCAAGGAAGAAGATAGTGACACCAGGTGTAACGATGTAAGGACCCTGCTCCTCATCAAAATGGGTTGTCTACATGCAGGCAGCCTTGAAACATCTGTTTGTACAGAGATGACATCACACTTTCACCCAGCATATGTAGAAATTGCTCTTTTTCCTACACAGCACAATTTTGGACATGGGTTCCTATTCAAAACCTCATCTACTCAATCCCGTCTACAAGCTTCAGGAGTTTGTAATAGAAATTTCGATACACCCTGAATGATTATCAAGGATCTTGCATGCACATAACATAATTACATAATATAAAACAAACTTTTGTCATAGAAATTTCGATACACCCTGTATAGTTGTCAAGAATCTTGCATGCACATAATATAATGAAAAACAAACTCATTTCATGGCACATTTTGAACATAACTGTTTTATTTTACTTTGTACACTACCACTTAACGCTGCCACTAGAAATCATTTGTGAAACAGCCCACAACAATTTGCCTAGGGAACATACAAAATTAGAAAACATACAACAATGAGTTAACATCTATTAATGGCTATAATTAATATAATGTGTACTACTGTTATTAAGCACTCCACTCATTTCGTTTGGAAGCAATCTCTGGTTCTTGTACAACCCCATGACAAACCCATCAACTTTGTTTAATTCACACATGTTTTGCAAATATTTTATTCTTGGATGAAACTACATGCTATGATGTTGGAATCCGCTGGAAAGTACACACTTTTCTGCATTTTCATTTCCTGAAATATATAAAACTGGCAACATATGACAGGGCATCTACCAGTCAAGGACGTCAAGAAATCGACAGGTAGGTTAAGAAAATAAAGTCAAGAAGTTATGTTTGTGGTCAAGATTTTTTGCTATTTTTTTGCAGTATAATGAAATTACATTGTTATATACCTGAACAGGGATTTGATAGAGTTGAATATTTGGAAATCTAAAATTGTATTGAGTTGTGGTTAAGATTTGTTCACTTTGTTCCTTAACCTTTAAACTGCTGGGCAGGTTTTCAGAAAGTAACCCCTGTTTGGCCGAGGCATTTCCCAGTGACTTTTTTTCTTCTCACAACTCCTAGACTATTCAATCTATCTACTTCGGGCAACTTTTGTTTGGAAGCTAAAACAACAGGGCATGCAACCCACGTACAATTCAGAATGCCCAAGTGAGAAAGACGGGGTGTGGGCTTCAACTTCCCTTTTCCTGCTTTGTGGCATCACATGTGACCGACCACTTGCATTTTAGTTTGGTCTCTTCGGGCCAAAAGACGCCTTCCAGTCTATCCCACACAGTTTCTTGGAAGCTTCAGACAAAAGCTAGGGTCGCTCTTAGAGGAAAACAAGGTCATAAAATGCACATGTTCATAGTTTCCCTGTCAAAGCACGCTTTGAAAATATGACCTTGGGGTGTTGCAAGGGGCAAGTTTTCATCCACATGACGACTATAGACCTTTGAAGAAGGTTTTGTCAGTGTCTCCACTGTTGTTTTAAGCTGCGTGTCACCGTCCTCATGTTTGTTGTTGCATATATGCAAGAGAATCTGAGTAGAACTTAAGAATTACATTCTTGTATTCGTGAAGTTTTGTAATAATATTAAATAAAATAATGTGGCTATTCCCCATCCAGGATGAAGTCTCAAGCATTAATTTTTACATGCATTACTAATTATAGCAAATCTAAATTTCTTCTTAAAAGTACAGCTTCAGTTTTCACCTTAACTGGCCTTGTGGTAGGGGTTTTTCATTGAACAAAAATATCTATTTTCTTAATTTACAACTGTAACTAAGTAGGTGACGATTAAATAAATGTTAAGAAAAAAGAAAGAAAGGTCATGAAGAAGTCAATAATGTTGGTAGACATTTGCTGCCTTAAATGCTACATTTATAGGAATGTATTCTCAGAAACAAACACACACAAAAATAGAAGATACATATACTGTATTGGCCCGAATATAAACTGCGGCTGCACCCCAAAATTTGAAGGAGCGAAAAGAAAAAAAACGATGATAGCCGAATATAAGCCGAGGGAAGAACCGGTGTCACCAAGAATGTACAAAATCCAGACAGAGATCCTTCTAAATTTGCACTTACATAAGTACCTTTCCCGCAGTAGACAAAACCACAAACCTAATTACAAATATCCCTTAGTCAAATGCAAAAGTTCCTAAAACAATAAGCAGATACAGCAATTACATTTTGACTATTACTTCTCAGCATAGCTATACTTGCTACAGTTCTAAATTACATTTCCCTACACTGCTTACTACGATTTCCAAAGGTATATTTTGCTACATGCATGCTCATCATGCAAGGCACTGAATTTTTACATTCTGATTTTCAGTCTAATACAGAACAACGAGTATTGTATACAATAAAACCTGCCATTGCAGCTTACACAAACACAAAGCTCTCCATACCATTTAACATGTTACTTATTATCTAAGGAACATTACAACTGATATGTCTCACCCTATAAAATCTACATGGTTAGTTGTGAACAAATTTGAGAACATTATGCATATTATATTATTTACAACTTTAATATTTACACGTAACAAAAGACATAGAATTAGTATGTTACACATAATAGTACTGTTCTAATTTATATTTATATGTATGAGTCATTCAGATCCTTGTTTATAAATAAATAGGGGAGTTGATGGAATTTAAAATTAATATGAATTGTGGAATTGAATGTTTTGCAGTTGTTACAATATAAAAGTTGAAATGTTTATTTTAGTACTTGTGCTATTGTAAAATTTACGAAGAGTAATAATGAAATAACATCACTATCTTTCATTTAGAGACCCTTTTTTGTAGTGTATTTTCTCATCATGATGTCAGTATTGTATACATGTACAGTTAATGTACCAATTTCTTCAATTTTATACCTGCAACATAATTTACATATATAACAGCAAATATTACACCCACCTAGATATAATTCATAATAAGTGGCATATTTTTTTCATTATTTACTATACTCTCCTAAAAAGGCAGCTGCTCCCTTTCCAGCTTGCCACCTGCAATGAACACTAGGATTAAAGTTCAACATGACTTTAGAATGTCTAAAAGTTCACATAAATAATAAAGAAAAAGGGTCCACCAGACCAGCACAATTTGATAGGGAAGCCCAAAAATCAGATAATTTTTATCTATATTTCAGAAATTCAGATAATGGACATTTATTAATATATCACCTGATTACTCATATATTTGGGTACCATTGTAATATTCAAATATTCCCTACGATTTGCAAGACAGTGGTATATTTGAACATGATGGTACTTGTAGAAATTTCTAGAAATGAAAGTATGTTTCTCTTGGTGAACTGTGCACTTTAGTTGCGAAATGGCAGTAACTTGAGCTGTCTGTATAAAATAATTTACAATTAAAAATATTTTTGCAATCTACAATTTCAGAAATGCATGGGCATTGATTATTGCTAGTTATGAACGTTACCTGGGACTCTGTATACATGATGACCTCGCAGGAGGCTTTATATTTCATTACATTATACACTTAACCATGCCATTTCCGGTAAAATATGTTCCCAGAAGATAAATAATTTTAGTTACAGTTCCCTGAAAAGTATATACACAAGGTTTCACACAATTTTCTTGGAAGTTATTAACTTGGGACTAGATGTATTCATCATTAAATATTGGTCATTTTGCAAATCGGTGGGTATTTGTAACAGAGTAATCATGTTCTGGTCCATTCTGCAATTTATTGAAGGATATAATTCAATACAGAGTAAACTTTCTACACTGAAAGGGAACACCATCACTGTTATCCTAGTTTTTAAAATATTATGATCATTAAATATCTAATGCCTCGATGAGAGGTAGTGAATATCAGAATTTATCTGGATACAAATGAATTTGTTTCCAATAGTCTCTTTAGCTACCAATTAGAAAGTGGGATAGTGGCTTAGCAGAACTGAGACACTACTTGGCCTCCTGGTATAACAAGCAGACAAGGATGAATGGAAGGCTTGTGATACTGCAGCTGATTGGCTCACAATAGTGTGGATGGTCACACACTGTCTATTGCATAATTATATACAAAACTGTGAAAAAATTGCAATTAATGATAAATTGGAGTTGAAATAAGTTATACAAAAGTGCCTGACGGGGGAGGGGAGGATACCATCTCCCCACACTCTGAAAATTTGTGCGAGGCTCCATGTTTTGAACCTTACAAGCTTTTCCCCACCTAGGAATCGACACATTGAGTACTGGTTACACATATTTTTAAGTCAATTGGCAAAACAGTATTATTAAGTACTTGCACTTCACTTATTTAAGTTTTCTACAATAATGCTTTTAAACATTATTCTATTATATATGCAGAACCTGTCCTAACAGCATGAATACTTTGATAAATTTTATTAATATTTACTCAGGTACTAACTTTAAAGATTTACAATTGGTAGCATTTTTTTAAAAAAAAATAGTGAAAAAGGAGAGTATAATGCCTAAGCAAAAAAATAACCTACAATACACTAGTTTTGAACCTTTTCCACTTGAAGCTGTCAATATTTCATTTCTTTTGCAATACAGAAATCTATATTAACTCTCAATTTCCTACTCGATTCATATTCAATACTTTTGTACTTTAAGTTACCCCTCAAGACAGTAATGAAATGCAGAATGGGGGCATAGAAAGCTCAACAAATGTTATTGTCATAGAGAATTACACACTAGAAGATGGAGCAAACATCAATCATTTTATTAGCCAGAAATTACATGTAACTTTGATACGTGCCTCAAGCAATCGCTGGCTGATAGTAGAGGTGTTTCACAATGCTAAACAAAATGCACAATTCTAATTAAATAAACTTGGCCCAGTATGCATTGTCTCATTGCACTTGGGATGTTCTGCATGAAAGAATTGATCACAGTGTTATGTTTTTAGAAAGTTGCACATGCAGTTTTGTGGAAGAGCTATTTTTCAGTAGAAATAAAATGCATTCCAAATGTTTTTTTCTTCCCAATGACATAACAAAAACCATTACAGAAAGAAGTATATTTTTATATGTACAGCTGTTGCAATCAATTAGAAATTGTTAGACTGAGAAATTATATGCAAAAAATGCATGTAAATATGCCAAAGAAACCTTGTAAATATGAAAAATAAAAATGAGTATGACGGAAAAGCAAACATCTACACAAACAAGACACACTACGTAAAATTATCTATTTTTACTTAAAAATATATCAAAACTGCTTACAATAAATTGTGTAGCCGACCTCCGTAGCAGACTAGTTAACACACCGTTCTACGACACCAAGGGTCCCCAAGTTTATCTGTCAGTACTTCATGAAGAAACATGATCGAATTTCAAGTTGGAAGCATTACAAAATATGCATGTGCCAATGATAACATAGCACTTCTCACAGTATCCATTCATAGCAAAAGATGCCCAGTCCAGTGTGGTCCATTCACCTTCCTTTCCCCCTCAACAGACATGACTTTTTTTTTTAGTGAACTGTCATCTCAAAGATTACATGTAAACTACTACATATGTAAGTGTATATAGGATTGTTAGTCACAAAATATTTTCAACTTCCCTTTTCTCTGCCAGCACATTTTTTTTTTTTTTTGGAGGTTTCAATTCAAAGAACATCTCTCATTAGCTGTCTTAGAGCTCAAGATAAATCACATGACTAAAGAACAGAAACATTCAACGAAAGCATTATCTTAAAATGGCAAGGTTCCAGCCATGTTGTGTCATCCAGAAAGATGCACTCCTCTCCACCTGTAGAATGAGGGTGGCTCACGAGACTTTTATTTCATCCTGTTGGTGGTTGGTTGCTAGGAGTTAATTGAGGAGACATGGTTCTGAACAGTTGTATGAACTAGCTTCCGATTTTTATCTTTGATTGGTTGGTTGTATTGTTAAGTCCATGTTATGCACAGATAGGCTCATTGGGACTGGACTTAGCTTAAAGTGAGATCCAAAACATTGTGCAGTGTGCCTCTACTGGGTATTGAACCCAGCACACTTAGATTACAAGGTGACAATGATACCACTATGCAATCGGTGATGCCTTAAAACTTATGTTTAGCTAAAAGAACGAAGAATCCTGAAATATTCTCAAAACCATGCTCTTTATATGCAAAATAACATGTGCATTTATGTCAAGAATTGCCAAAATATGTACCATTCATTTACTTACATTTTTGTCAAAACAATAATAAAAAATAAAAATTTTGAAATAAGCCTTTTCAATAAAAACATGTGTATGCATATAAATCCTCAGTCTAACAATTATGCGGTATTTCTTTTTTATTATTATTATTTGTGTGTTCTTTCGTATTTGGTTATTTAACGTACTCCTTTAAGTTACCATAAATCATAACAATGATATTAGTCGAAATAAATGAAACAACAAACACAGCAAAATGTCCTTGCTTTAGATAAATATCAAACTTGAGTCGAACACAACATGCCCACATAGGTAAATTGACTATTTTCTGAAAGAATAACTTCAATCACCACCTAATGAAATTCACAAGAGTCATTTTGAAAGTTATTGTAAACTGGTAAAATGCACGAGAGGCTCAGAACATTTCTGAAATATGCATAATGTTTACACTAAAATGGATACTAAAGCACAAGGACTGAAAACCATTTTAATGCAGGCAACCACCATAATAGGGCTTTCATTAAATACTTCGGCACACATATCATAATCAGATTGATTTCTGTTGCATTCTTCTGCATCAATATTTCTCCAATTTTTTTTTAAATATGTGGATGCAATACTAACAGGTAAGAGTTTACGCATCAATAATTTATATTGACTTTTCACAACTTCACTGGGTTATGTATAATACAACACTTTTCATACTAAAAATGCACAAAATAATTTATCCTGGGTACCATAACATGAAACAAGATGGTTGCCTTCCATTTTGGCAGTTTTATTTTATGAGTTGTGGTAAACTCAAATAAATTACATACCTTGCATGAGATATCACATCAAAAAAGATAATATGGATTCTAAAGCAACTGTATAGCCCACATTTCTTACCAACAACTTAAATTACACATCTGTTACATTATGAAGCAATCTAATAACAACTTATTAAATAAATTAAAACTATTTAGTTCAGTCTAAACAAATAGCAGTCTCTCGGAAAGATACAAAAGCAACAGTTTTACATGCACTAAGACTGAGTCAATGCAAGTACAAAATCTTTCAGTGTAATTTTCAAGGCCTGGAACTCACCAGATTGTCCTTGCAAAATATAGTTAGCATGAAAACGGGTCAGTGAATACAATCAGGAAAAACAATATCATGAATAGTCTGCATTTAGCATCCAAAGACATTCTTCAATCACATGCCATGGTACCTGGACGAACTATCATCAAAATTCCATTGCTCCTGCATCTAGGGAAGGAAAATTAAGTCCATCCTCTAAATGCAGACCTGATATTTACGTGTTGGTGTAAATAACACTGTTTATAGTTACTTGGGAAAGGAGGTGTAAGTTACAAGTAATGAATTGCATTTGAGGACCAGAAAATCAAAATCTATAATTTGTTCAACTGAACTAGCTATATAAAATAGGTTATGGCACATACAGGGTATATGAGGGGTTCAGCACAAATGGTGTTACTCCACTTTTTGTGGAAATGGACTTACATGTATAACTTACAACTGCAAAGTATCAACACTTCAGTGCTAGAAGTAAGTATCTCCTGAGTTTCAAATTCTTGCTCACAGAGCACAATGTTTGTGCTCCAACAGCTAAACACTGTTCTAAGTTACTTAAATAAGACATTTTTTTAAAAAAAAACTCCCTCCTGAACGAAGTTATGCCACTTGTGTTCTGAACCCTTCATATCATAACTTACTGAAAAGTTATGTGACTCAACTTCAGGTTTCGCATTCCATGATTGATTCATTGATTTGTTGTTTTAAGTCCACTTAATGCACAGTAAGGCTAATTGGGACTGGACCTACAGTTTAAAGTTGGATCCGAACCACTATGTACCTCCACCAGATATCGAACCCAGGACCCCTTGATTACAAGGCAACAACGTTACCACTGCGCCATCAGGGAGGCCGGTAATCCATGAGTTTGTCAATAAGTTTGCAAGCCAACCCTCTGGTCTCCTCATAAGTTAGATCTCTGTATAAGTTTATAATGTCCATTCTAGGCATGCGCTGCAACTTCTCATTGGTCTTGGATACCCTTGGACATGCGAACACAATTTCAAAATGAAATGTAGAATAGGCATAGTAGGTACATTGAAATGATAAACCGGTGATTAACCAACATTAACTTAATATACTTAATTTACATACATTGGCAATCCAAAGAACATACACAACCATTTCTTGATATTTGCAATACAAGTATAGCATGGCAGGCAGGACTATTATCAATACTCTGAGGTGTTTTCGGTTTTAATTTCAACTTGTCAAAAACAAGAAAGAAGACATACGAAGAACAAGTATTACAAAAACAAAGAGGCAATTTTCCCTTATTCCGGGAAAGGTCATATGACCTTGCCCCTTTCTCACTTTTGAGGACAGTGTTTTAAGCCCACTTTATGCACAGGAAGGCTAACCGGGACTGGACCTACAGTTTAAAGTAGAATCCGAAACACTATGTGCCTGAACCAGGTATCAAACCTGAGGCCCCTTTATTACAAAACAATGACGTTACCACCACGCCATCGGGGAGGCCCCTCACAAATACTTCTGTTTGATACATCAGAGAAGTTGGCTAGCTGCTGGACCATAGAGGATGAGTTACGCCAAGGAATGCATATTTTATTTTCAAAAGTATTGTCCAACGCTTTGTGCATTACATACGAAATATTCAAGTTAGAGCCTAGTTCATGGGGTAATATTTCGATCCAATGTCTTCTGTTCACCAACCTCACAAGGTACATTTCCCAAAGTTCAGTTGCAATAGATTTATTAAGATCCCTTCCCGTAGGGCCACTATGAAGAGACTATTGATATATTTCGCGAATATTGATACTTGTACATTAAAATGTGAATTTTCAGAATCATTTTTTTGCATTTTGCAAAAAACAATAAAAAACGAAAAAAAAAGGAACATTCATGGAGGACATATTTCCAGCACGGAAGTTAATTTTTGTTAGAACTACATGAGCCGGGATTTTTTTCTCTCCTGGCAAATGAACACAGATAAAACAAGAGTTACATTTCATTGGCGGGAAAAAGACAACAGCTGTTTACATTAAGAGCCACAACCTTGATGGTGATAGTGGATTGATTGATTTTACTTCGCCTTTTGTGCCACTTTTGCCTAATTTGCAAAGATGGTGATGAGTGATGATATGATGAAATTGATGAATGGACATTCACAAACAACCATGCCCAGGCTTGGATTTGAACCCGGGACCCTTGGCGTCGTTCTGCAACATGCTAACCACTCCACCATGGGGGCCGGCATGGTGGTGGTAGTGGAGACCCGTCCCCTCAAACTATTGTAACACTGAAGTTGAAATGTTTCCAACTCAATATCATTTTCTTCTATAGAGCTGCGAGTATGTTCTTTCGATCTGGAGTGTACATCTGTACAAACTACGTATTTCGTACCAAAATTCATGATTTCAAACAGCTTCCCTTATGATCCAAAGAGACAGCAGTCTTACAAATATACATAAAACAAATTTTCAAGCTCCTCAGGGTAAGTAATAAAAAACATTAAACATAGAAACTATCACCCAATAATAGATAACATGCATCCAACTTTTATATTAAAACCACTATAATATCCAGTCCACAATGCCCTTCAAATATGGAAGAAATCTGCACAATACAACAATATAAAACAGAGATAACATTTCACTGGGGTGGAACAAATTAATATTATTACTTGCTCTTTAAGTGCCATAAAAATATCATAAACTACAAAATTCATTATTTGAAAACAGAATTTTAATAAATAGATATCAAGATTACAGATGGCTCATTGTTCAAGGATGCAAGGGCAGATTCAAACTGAGAGGTTCATATTGTGTGACTTTGTTGATTTAAATTGTGAAGTAATGGTGTACATGTACAGTTGTAAGAAACTGTAATTTTATATATTAATTTATTTAATTGTCAAATAAATATAAAGGCATCAAGGGGTAGATTAGTGCTTTCCGGAGAACAGGCTAATGGAGAAAGTGAAAATGGAGGAAATCACCCAGGAAGACCATTCTAGAACCACTGAACAAGGCATGTCTAATTTTCCTTCAAAAGTTACTCAGAAGTTTGAAATTGGTAAAATAATTAGTGATGGGAATGTTGCTGTAGTGAGACAAAGTATCGAAACATCAACAAAGCAGGAGTATGCCTTGAAATTCATATTAACAAAGTCACAGAATATAAACCTCTCAGTTCCACTCTGGCCTTGCTTCCTGGAATATTTAGCAATCTTTAATCATGACAATAGAGAAAATGTTACAGATAAATTGATATAGGTATACGCCATTACCGAAAACAAATAGGTGTACCAACCTAATATAAAATATCAACAATTTTGTGAAAAATATGAATGATATATTCGCCTCCTTAATTCACACACACACACACACACACACACAAAAGAGGAGAATGTAATCGAAAGTTATTCATTAAAAAAATAATATACCTATTATTCTCTCAGTATTCAGACACTAATATTGTGAAAAATATAATCCATGAAGTTCAATATTGATTAATCATTTTTTAAACATAATTAATTTCTGTTTATATCTTGGGCTACAGCTCATAAAAGTAACCTTAAATAATAAGTAGTTTAACAAGTATCTGAAAAAAATGTACTAGCAACAATCAGTCTTAAAAATAAAAGCAAGAACTTATATTAATGAGAAATTTCTTGCACTTTACGTGCAATTTTGAATTCAAATGACATAAGAAAAGACATGTAATGTCATAACTGTATAACTTCAGTAAATTACTAGCTTCTTGTGTTATTCTATAATATTAGTATCTTTAAAGTTAATTGTACATCTAATGATACATTGATTTTCCACTATCAACAACATCATGGTCTTCTATTTCACCTAAAAAATGAAAACATTCTTAGTGCAATGTCCTCTTTCCCTCTTCCATCAGTCCACTTGCGCCGTGGATCAAACCTGAAACACCTCAATTACAAGGCTACAGGATTACAATCAAGAGTCACTTGAAAAAAGTCTCTGTTGCATTTCTAGGTATGGAAGAAATTTTTAAACATAAATAGGAAGTAGAACTGCTAAGAAATCTGGATAATGGACATGTGGATTTCGAATCATCCTGTATCTATCTTGAAACAAAGTATTCACAATATTACATATAATGCAGATTAACCACATAATCTGGGTTGATGGATGATGTTCAAGCAGAAGAGAACAGCACACAAAGTGTTTCTAGCTGAAATGCCATTCCATTTATAAATTATGGAAGGAATTTTTACTCATCTGATCTTTACAATACAAAATATGGTGCAGTAATTTACAAACCCATGGCAAAGAAGTTTACAAACTAATATAAACAATGCCCGTTACACATACAAACAAGATACTGGGATGATCTAAAATAAAGCTTAGAAAAAAACTTGTATAGCCAATACAACCTGCTACATGGATAAATGTATCCATCTTGGAACTGCAATATCTGGATATAAAATGACCACCTAAACAGTACTAGTCTATGACCAACTTGGTACAGTGTTTCCAGCTCTCAGTGTACCGTACTGTTAGGCTCCTCCTCTTCCTGCAACACAGGACAGTCCCATTTAACGTGAACTTCGGGAGTGAAGTTGACAATTTGTACGTGCACTGCCTGGAACTTTTCATTTTTCGGTGGAATTGAACAAAGCCTGTATGTCACTTGGTCTCCAGGACGTGGCACGTACTCACCTTCTATGCTGGAAAAGAGAGCGCACAGATTAGAAACAGATTCAGGGTGGCCACTGTAGGACCTTGATAAAATTCAAATATAATTCCCAATTTTCAAGATGAACTTTCCAAAAATTCAAGGGTAGAAGCAGATGTTTTCTCGATTTCAGCCTTATGTATTACCATCTCTCATACCCCCCACCCCCCAACACACACAAACACACACATACAAATATATTAACAGTATAAAGGTTTGTGTGATTCCAATTTATCCAAAAATTATAATTCAATTGAATTAAATATATATATATATATACACACACACACACACACACACACACAGGAATAGGGTCAGAAATGGTGCCAGAAGGGCGGATAAATACAAATAATGAAGGAGACAGTAAACACTTACCACACGAATAGAAATAATTCAATATTTCGCGATCTGAGTCGCATTTTCAGGAAGGTAGATAAAAGATCGACGACACTTTGAGTAGAGGCACAGAATACTGACCACAGCGTCTCTACGGTCAGTGTTGCCAGAAACAGTTGAAAGGAAACACGAAATACATTAGCCAGTGTTTACTGTAAGGTGTGTGGGTAGTTTCGGGGAGGAGAGGAAAGAGTTACTGGTTGGCTAGGTTGAGTCCGGGGGTTATAGTGGCGTGCATGCCTGCTATATAGGCCCTTTCCCATCGCCTGCGGAAAGATCTGTCAGAGCGGGGGGGGGGGGGGTAAAAGGTGGATGATGGCAACACGGAAGCAGTTATTGAAGGTGGTGTTATGGCTGTTGGTGTGGATGGCAACTGTGAAATCGGAGTTTTGGGTGGAGGAACGGTGATTATTTATCCTTAGATTCAAGGGGGTGGAGGTTTCGCCTAGGTAGAAGTTGCCGCAGATTTGACAGATGAGGGTGTAAATTAGGTTGGATGAGTGGCAGGTGCCCTTAGGGTGAAGGGTGAACTCACCTGCCGCTGTAGGGATCAGGAGGGTGGGGGAGGTGATGAGTATGGGGCAGGTCTAGCTAATCCTTCAGACATACATCCCAGTCTCCTCCAATTCTGGCCCCCTTCCCCCCATGATCCCCCCTCCCTTCCCAACAACCACCCTCTCGAAAGATACATCACCTCTGTTGTCAACAATGTTTCCGACAGTACATACCTCCAAAACCCCTCTTCCCACCACAATCTAACCCCAGCCCAGCACCAAGCCCTCCGGTCCCTCCGCAACAACCCAGACATCAAAATCCTCCCCGCAGATAAAGGGTCCACCACAGTAGTCATGAACTCCTCTGACTACGTGGCGAAAGCCTCCCGTCAACTCTCTGATTCATCGACCTACAAGCCCACCACGGTTGATTCATCTACCACACACCTAGACAAAATTCGGGATTTTGTCCTCTCCCGAGGACCACCTGAAGGCCTATCCAATTCCACCATCTCCTCACTCATACCTGACAACCCCCGCACCCCCACTTTCTACCTCCTCCCGAAAATTCACAAACCTAACAACCCCGGGAGACCCATTGTGTCCAGCTACAATTCACCCACTGAACGCATTTCAGCCTTTCTAGACTCTCACCTCCAACCCCTCGTCCAAGCCCTGCCCTCCTACCTCCGTGACACCAACCACTTCCTCAACATCATCCAAAACTTACCATCCCTACCACCCAACACCATCCTCACAACAGTTGATGTCACATCCCTTTACACAAATATTCCCCATGCCCATGGCCTCCGTGCCACGGAATCATTCCTTAACAGCCGACCCAAACCCCACAACCCCAGCACTCACTTCCTGATACAACTAGCCAACCTTGTACTTACCTGCAACAACTTCTGCTTCGGTGACCAACATTACCTGCAGATACGTGGCACAGCTATGGGTACCCGCATGGCCCCCTCTTATGCCAACCTGTTCATGGGCAGGCTGGAACAGGAATTCCTTGACTCCCAGCAACTGAAACCACTCCTCTGGCTAAGATTCATTGATGACATTTTTCTCCTCTGGACACATGGCGAACCCTCCCTCACAACATTCCTAAACCGACTAAATGAGTTCACCACCCTCAAATTCACCTGGTTCCATTCCAAAGACCAAGTGACCTTCCTCGATGTGGACATCCACATTGCGGGAGACCACTTGGAAACATCCATACATATCAAACCAACAAACCACCTCCAGTATCTCCACTACTCCAGCTCACACCCCTACCACACCAAAAAAGCCATCCCATTTTCCCTTGCCCTCAGAGGTCAGCGCCTCAACTCATCCCCCTCATCCCGCCAAAACTACAACCTACGCCTGCACCAAGCCCTAACCAACCGTGGCTACCCCTCCACCCTCATCAACAAACAAATCACTAGAGCCAACTCCCACAACCGCACCAAACAACCCAAAACCAACCCTCCCACTCTGATCACCCAATACCACCCTCACATTATGAAAATCAGACATACCCTCCACTCCCTCCTCCCCATCCTGCACAGTGATCCGGAGACCAGAGACATCTTTCGGGATAAACCTAGGGTCGTCTTCCGTCGCCCCCCCCAACCTCCAAAACATCTTAGTCCGAAACACCCCCAACCCTTCCGCACCCCTTCCCCCAGCCCACAGGTGCAACAAACCCAGATGTAAGACCTGCCCCATACTCATCACCTCCCCCACCCTCCTGATCCCTACAGCGGCAGGTGAGTTCACCCTTCACCCTAAGGGCACCTGCCACTCATCCAACCTAATTTACACCCTCATCTGTCAAATCTGCGGCAACTTCTACCTAGGCGAAACCTCCACCCCCTTGAATCTAAGGATAAATAATCACCGTTCCTCCACCCAAAACTCCGATTTCACAGTTGCCATCCACACCAACAGCCATAACACCACCTTCAATAACTGCTTCCGTGTTGCCATCATCCACCTTTTACCCCCCCCCCCCCCCGCTCTGACAGATCTTTCCGCAGGCGATGGGAAAGGGCCTATATAGCAGGCATGCACGCCACTATAACCCCCGGACTCAACCTAGCCAACCAGTAACTCTTTCCTCTCCTCCCCGAAACTACCCACACACCTTACAGTAAACACTGGCTAATGTATTTCGTGTTTCCTTTCAACTGTTTCTGGCAACACTGACCGTAGAGACGCTGCGGTCAGTATTCTGTGCCTCTACTCAAAGTGTCGTCGATCTTTTATCTACCTTCCTGAAAATGCGACTCAGATCGCGAAATATTGAATTATTTCTATTTGTGTGGTAAGTGTTTACTGTCTCCTTCATTATATATATATATATATATAAGGATAAAAGCAAGGAGGGCCAAAAGGGCTAAGTAAAAATCAAAGAAGGTAAAAGGAAACACTCACCGCACCAGACAGTAGAAACATTCAAAATTTTCGCCTCACACCGATGATGCTATGAAATTAGCGAAAATTTTGAATTTTTCTACTGTCTGGTGAGTCTTTCCTTTTACCTTCTTTGATTTATATATATATATATATATATATATAATATTTAATTTAGGGTGTGGAGTATGCATTTGCCACTTCACATACTCAGACTAAAAATACATCTACAAACATAAGTCACAAATGTATCGGGATATACTAATCTACGAAAAAGTGTTAATTGTGTAATCAATTCTAGATATCTGGCAACAATCTTCCATCTGCCAGATAGACTGTTCTGCAACAAAGCTGACAGATTGAGAGAATTCTGTTTCATTTTCCACGCTACTTTCTTTTCCTTTTTTGATAAAAATAAAAACTAAACTGTGAAAAACTTGCTTCAGGACACTAATATAAATTCAATGGGATTTGGATTAATATCATTTGAAATTTATCAGGACTACGGAGAAAAATTCAGGCACAATTGCAGGAGCCAATAATTCATGCATAATTCCCGGTGAGTAGTCACAGAGATTGTAATCAAAAGGTCCCAGGTTTGATACCCGGTGGAGGCACATAGTGGTTCGGATCCCACTTTAAACTCTAGGATCAGTCCTGATTAGCATATATGTGCATAAAGTGGACTAAAAACTGAAACAATCAATCATTACAAACAGCAAGAAGAAAACTAAACATAATTGAAGGCATAGGGCAGATTAATGAGTATTCGTTATACCAATAGCTACTACAACATACATGGTGTTTAATTAAGAATAACTTGTTTTAAAATTAAGTATGATTAATTTATCTTCAATATAAGCTACTCTCCATATTTTCAGACAATTTTGATTAAAAAAAATGTGTGGCCCATGAATGCGAAATATGGTACTTTTACATGCTAACACCTCTTTCATATAAAATTAAAAAGACATAGTGTGGTTAAAAAATATGATTAAAATAGGAGTGTTGTAGAGGTTACGTTAGAATGGGTTGAACCCAGTTTCTTAATCTGTACAGCCTGATGTAGACCAGGGGTATTCTTGGTTGAAATATTGACCACTTTACATTTATTATTATTATAAAGTTTCTACATTGTCCAAAAATGTTAACTTGAACATTTCAATAGAATATTTGCTGTTGTAACATGTTGCTACCCTTCAAGTGTTCCTAGGCCTCCCTGATGACATAGTTTCAATGTTCAATGTCACCACTTTGTTATTAAGCAATCCCAGGTTTGATGCCTTGTGAAGGCACATAGTGGTTCAGAGATCCCACTTAAAACTGTAGGTAAAGTTCCAATTAGCCTCTGTGCATAAAGTGGACTTAAAACAAAACTCATACTCAAGTGTTCGCAGTTTAATCCCCACTGGCATAACATTGCAACATAAATCAAATAGTAAAAAAAATACAAATACTTACTCTGAGATATGTACGAAGATGTCGTCCCCTCCTTTGTCAGGGGAGACAAATCCATGTCCCTTTGCCCTACTGAAGTGTTTAACTGTTCCATATTCTATTGGATTCTCCAATGCTCTTTCAGAACTGCAAGAGAAATGTAGACATTTACACGGACTGAAAAAACTATTTACTAGGGCTGAGCCGATATCTATGTATCGGTTGAAATTTTTGCACAAATACCATTGTTTTTGAGTTGCTAGAAGCACGGCCAAAACCAACATTTGTTCCTTTATAAATATTCATTCTCCTTTTTGTAAATTACCTCTGGTTTTGAAAAAAAAAATTAAAAAATATTTGTGCATTTGTTAAATGAACCTGTACTCAAGTTTCCGTGAACAGCAAGTATGTGACACAAAGATCCATATGCAGATCAAACTCACAGTTAAGTTCCTGCAATTCGAGCGTAACGTGAAATTATCCCCATAGGAGTTTGGTGCTTCTGTCTAGTTCTCTTCGAAGTCTACCAGGCTTTGTTCGTACAGATGCGGTCTCGTGTAACAATAACAATGAGGTCCTGAAAGCCAATGAGGCACCTGTGGCTAATCCTACCACTTTCTTTGGTATTTGAGGACATCTCTCAAATGCCCATCCCTGTATGTCAAAAATTTGTTGATGGCACATCAAAAACTTACAATAAGTCATAACAATTAAATGACAATCAACAACTCTTTTCCCTTTGCCATGTTGGTCAAGAAAAACCAATAAAAAATAGTGAATTAATTAAGTGGTAAGATTGATAGTGACTTTAAAAGTTTAAAAAGATGATCACCCTTTCCCTGGACATCTAGAATTAACTGATTACCCTGACATATTCAAGTAAATTGCTCATAAAAGGAATAGTGTACAATGATCAACACTCCCCTTTCATGCTTTCCTTGCCTAAATTAACATGACTACCACCCTTAACTATGTGCAAAATTAATAACATAAGCCATCAATTAATCTAGTGAGCATTAGCTAAAAAAAAAAGTTAATTTTGAATTAACTATGGTCATTTTTCTTCTCTGTGAAAAAAATCCATGATGGATGCAGTAAATGTGATTTACGAGGGTGGTTCAGCATGCTCCGCCCCTGACATAGAAGGAACCTTCGTAGGAAAACCAAATCACTGTCACTTTTCAACATAGTCCCCTGCAACATTAACACAATTTTCCAATCGGCCTTCCAGTGCTTCAATCCCAGCAGAAAAATAATCTTTTGGTTGGTCCTGCAACCAAGCATTCACAACATCCATAACCTCGGAATCACTGGCAAAATGTTTTCCACGAAGGTGTTTCTTCATGTTCGGCAACAGGTGGAAGTCACTAGGGGCCAGATATAGAGAATAAGGGGTATGAGGGACAATTTCGAACCCTGCTGCATGAATTGCAGCCACCGCAACTTGGGAGGTGCGGGCGGGAGCATTGTCACAATGGAACAACACACCACGGGCCAACATTCCGCGGCGTTTCTCCTTGATGGCACTACGTAATTCTTCAATTAGGGTTGCAAAATAAACACCTGTGATTGTCTTTCCCTGTTGGAGATAATCTATCAAAATAATTCCTTCTGCATCCCAGAACACAGATGCCATCACTTTGCCCTTTGATGGTTGAACCTTGAATTTCTTTGGGGGTGGAGAATGGGGGTGTTTCCATTGCATGCTTTGGCGTTTACTTTCGGGATCGAAGTAGTGAACCCACGTTTCATCCATTGTAACAAATCTCTTCAGAAACTTTGGCTTGTCAGCCTATATTGTCCGCAACAGGTTCTGACTTCTCACACAACGTGTCCTCTTTTGGTTGACCGTCAGCATTCTCGGGACCCAACGTGCAGAGATTTTTTTCATTAACAAATTATTATGAATAATTGAATGCACACTGCCAGTTGAGATGCCACATGTGTCTGCTATATGGCGGACAGTCACTCGCCGGTCTGCCAAAATCAAGTCATGCACTTTTGTAATCATTTCTGGTGTGGTCACTGTTGCAGATGGGTCACCACCATGCTCATCTTCACAGGTCTGCCGACCACATTTAAATTCACGGCAACATCTCTTCACTAGATCATATGAAAGGCTAAAGTCACCAAGAGTTCCCACCATATCTGCATGGATGTCTTCCCGTGTTAGATTTTTCTTGAGTAAATATTTTATCACTGCTCGGACCTCAGATTTTTCCATTCTTTTACATGTGGCTACACTTCTTACTGATCATCAACGTGTAACAAATAGAGAAATTGTTGTAAATTCTTGAAACTTTGTCGATATTATTCTAAAGAATGAACAATGTTACATATAAAATTACAGGTCTCTACTATCACTGGAAATGGGTCAGGGGCGGAGCATGCTGAACCACCCTCGTAGTATTACCTTCGTGGAGTTTTGTTGTTTCCACTTTGCACAATTGGATAATTTTTCAGATTAATTTTGAAGGCTCACTGCCCTCATTTACTAAGGGCTCAACATGTCGTACCCTTAGTGAATGAAGACAATGAACTTCGAAATTAATCGGAAAAAAACTATCCAATTGTGCAACAAGGAAACACGAAACTCCACATAGGTATTACTCATAAATCTCAGAATTTAAGGAATCCACAACCTCCCCGATGGCACAAAAATAATGCCGTCACCCAGTGGCGGCACTTGGGTTCCAAAACCCAGGGCCGGGGGGGGGGGGGGGGGCAAAGACAGTATATTTCCCCTTGTATATAAGATTTAGAATAGTGTAAAGGTGAAAAGTGGGGGGCAACTGCCCCCTAATTGCCACCACTGCCGTCACCTTGGTTTCTTATCCAGTGGACACACATTGCACAGTAGTTTGGATCCCACTTTATAAACTGTAGGTCCAGTCCTGATTAGCCTTTATCTGGCCATAAAGTGGACTTAAAATAACAATTCAATCAAGGAATCCGTAGTTGGTAGTACCTTGCATCCACTTGTTCCTATGCATGTACAATGCACACCTTGCAGGCAAAACATCTGTATGTTGCCTCAAACAATATGCATGCAGCAGAACTTATTTTGATATTCCTCCTCATATATATGTTAATTATTACACACAAAAAACTTACGTTGACTGTGAACGAGTACGTCGAGTTATGATTGGACTTGGAAGTTGCAAAGTATTTGTTGTATCTGGGGACAGGAGATCTTCACTGCTGTTAGCATCTGCCATGGTTTTCAATTCTGCTTCCCTATGGAGAGAAAGTATTATTAGAGTAATTTCAACATGAAAAAATGCTTCCAATTCAAAATATATCCTGAGTGCACACTAGATTGTATTGTAGAATTATTTTTCAAATTTCAAAAACATATAGGGATAAAAAAATTGCAATAATGCCACATTGACCATCAGAATTTAAAGAAGACTGGTTGGTATCTTCATTTTCTCCTCTTCTGTCAATCATAATGAAAATTGTTTTATTTGATATTTTTATGTTTATTCTACAGAATAATGTATGAAAAAAGTGTGAAGAGGGATAAAATCTCATTTTTATGGTGGAAATTGTGATTCTCACGAAAAGAAGATCAGAAATGTAGATTCATGTGTCCTCAGTGAATGCTAGTAATTAAACATCTTTAGGTAAGGAGATACTGAAATCAACAAATTGAATTAGATCTGAAACCAGATCAGACAATGATGCACCGAGTGGGGGAAGTTTAATACATATTATGGCCTTCCTATAAAGAACAATGGATATGCTAAAACATGACACAATTTGGTAGAGAAAACAAGGACTCAATATGCTGACCAAGGCAGAATTTATTTTATTTTAAAACATAAACTAAACATTACGTTTCAACCTTCTAGCAAGGTCTTCTTCAGACTCTGTACTTTGACAAAATTTTGTATTTGGTACAGAGTCTGAAGAAGACCTTGCTAGAAGGTTGAAACGTAATGTTTAGTTTATGTTTTAAAATAAAATAAATTCTGTCTTGGTCAGCATATTGAGCTTTTCATTACCGCGATCGTTCTCCATATACAATCATGGAAACCATGTTTGTTGTGAATCACTTCACGCAAGAATGGCGGAAGTTAGTAATCTGTGTGGTGCGAGGAAGATGGCGACTTTGAAGGTAGGAAATAAAGTTCTTTCTTTCGTAAGTTTTTCTTAGTAAATTTTAGTTGGGTACATATTAATAATACAGGCCATTCGTTCATATTTCGCATATTCAATATTTTAGGACACTTTGATCACGATTTTGTAGTTATAATTTGTTGCTCAAGTGCTACGAAACTGAGATTTTTTTAGGGTGCCCCACACACCATTCACACATAGCCCCACAAACCATTCACGGTAAGGTTAGGTAAACGTAGTTACAATTTGGGGTCGTAATTTCGTTCTTTAAGTATTGGAACATTTGTTTACGGTGCCGCACACACCATTCACACATAGCCCCCCAAACCATTCACTGTAGGGTTAGGTTCGGTTAGGCAAACATAGTTACAATTTGGGGTCATAATTTTGTTCTTTCAGTATTTGAAACATGTACATAATGAGCAATCGTGCATTGTCGATTGCGATCACGGATCCCCTTTTTTTTTCAAATTCAACACATGAGCACGAAATTTTAACTTCAGATTTGTGATTAGGAGCCATAAATTAGTGAGTAGGGTCCGAAATTGGAGAAGGGTCCGGTATTGTAAAATCGCTCCTTAACGGTGTGATCAGAAAAGAAGGAAAGGACACATAACTTTTCTTTAGCGATTAAACCTCCCCTTATAAAGAATCTTTGGCACACAACTGGAATGTGATTCATAGAACATGCAAAGATGCAATTGGAGGTTGTACATTCATTTTCAGATGGAAGCACATTTGAGAAAGGAGATTTGTGGAAATCTGATCTGCAAAAAGTGGTCAGAAAATGTAGGCCATTTGAGATCTACAATACAATTGTTTGCATTGAATAATTTGTCATCAACAATTATTACCCCAAAGTGAAAATTGCATAAAATATGGATGAATCAACAACAGTTGGTTTTGTGGCTAATTCTATAGCTGGACTTGATAGTGGAGATGATGGTACTAATACTGAGGCAAGCATTGGATAATGGCTCATCTTAGAAAATTAATAGTGGTACACATTTTAATTATTAATAAATCAGAAACTAATGGAGATGCAAATAAACTGGTGGTAATGATATACAGATAAACTCAAAGAGTTTTATGTCTTGTATCAGCACACTTCCATATGTTACTTTTGTCGATGGAACCAAGCAGTGCCAGATCTACAAACTTTGGGCTCCTCTGCAAAATATTGTCCAAGGTCCCCTCTATTTATCTGCCCATGAGCATGTGTTTGACATAAAATACACTTGTCAAAGGAAATGTTTAAAGCTTTTGATGTTATTAAGTTTCTTATAAATAATGAAACATAACGACCAGTTATGAAATGCAGTGGCAGAAAAGTGATGGAAAATAATAAGAATTTAAAAAAAAAAAAAATATGAAGTTGATTGTTTGAATTGAGAACATTGCATGCATCGGCACTTTACCTTATTTTGCACCCTTCACATTATCCAGGTTCCAGCCATTTATTGTTAAATCAACATCTGTCTCTGAGCAGTGATGTGAGCAGTTGGGAGGGGGAAAAAAAGTTCTGAATGCATATTTTCAAAAGGGCACCGGGATTGTGCCCAGTGTCCCGGTAGGCAGGTCCTGCCAGATTATTTGTTGTACATGGAAGCAAGGTTGACTTCTCAGTGCCTTACTGGGTCACCCCTTACATGTCCAAAAATATGAAGTTTAATTGTTTGATTTGCAGTAACAATTTCTTCGATTGACAAATGTAGTATACCAAATGAAATTAAAAAAGATAATAAAAATAAAATAATAGTAAATCTGGGATTCCGGGAGGATCTCGGCCATTCCTGTAGGCTTGGCAAGCCTACTTACATATGGATGAATATAAAACATTAAGATACTTTACCACCTCTGTTATGTGGCAGGAGGAAAGGGCTTAATTTAATTTCTTGTAAACAAAAATTGGAAAAATTAAAGAAGTATGTGCAATACAGCTTATTTTGCGAAAAATTGTGTTGAGCAAGTAACCAGATGTCCAAGTTGCCAATGTATGAACATGTACACATGTGAGAGAGGACAAAAAATGTGGAGTTAATAAGACAAGTCTAACAACGCATTACTACTTAAAATAACATAGCATTACGTACATAAATATAATGCTAACAGCAGTAAACCTGATCCCCTTAACCTACTCTTACAAGCATACACAAGCATTACACATTCAGAACTTTGGCCCCTTGAATAAAATAAATCATCAAAATATATTTATTTACAAGGTTAGGTTAGGTTTCATTAACATAAATACAATGACAAATTATTATTTAGGCTAAGAGAACTAAACCTAGCTACCTAACAACAAACATTTTTTGCTTTCACTAGATTTGTGCAGGAATGTGCTTTTTCCTTCGTTGCTATGATTTCAATAGCGCCCAACCTGGACACGTATTTCTGTTGTTTTTTTTTTAAAAGAAAAAAGAATTTTCGCACCTTACAACTTACTTTTTCCCGATTACTAACTACAAAACGTTACCAAAAAATTATGAACCGAGTTCCTCCTAAGCAGCCCATATTCTGCAGTCTTACCCTGGAATTATCCACTGAAATAGACTGAAATGTGGGTTCCTTCAATTTCCAATTATTTTTTTTAATTATTTTTCATCCTGCGTCAGCTAAATACGATCACAATACGTTGAACTAGTTTTCAATACGTGCGACCTTGCATATCTCCCGTTTCCTTACCCGGAATTGCAATTATAATACTGGTGGATGTCACCAACACATTATATACAAATATATATATATATATACAGTGGAGTAAACCCCACTAAAAGAACTACGAGAACGATATCAAGTACAAAAACCTTGATCATATTTATTAAAACTGGGCACATTCAATTTTGGTCTCTCATGTAATAAAAGAGAATACTTTTTCTTGAAAGTTGACATTTACCTTCAAAAGAATTCACACATTGAAAACAACAACGTACTTTGTCAAGTTGCATCAAGATTTCAACACTTATATAACAACTTCTTTTTCCCTCGTTGATGCAGCTGATTGCATAATAATTGAAAGTGAAACAGCTGAAGTGATTAATTTAATTCATTTCTAACTGTAACGTGGCAGAGATGTTTTACACTTTATTTTCTTTCGCAAGTACCGGCTGACCCGAAATGTTAGTGCTACTGCTACAATGAAATCCAATTTCCTTTTATTAATGTATTCCACTTTAATATCATATTTCAACTTCAAGCAACAACAGAAACAAATATAAAAGTATTTTCTCTTTAGCCTGTGCACGTCACAACAGGATCAGTGTTGCCACTTGCCACTTGCCAAGCGTCCAAGGGCTGTTTCAGTTTTATGGGAGATTGGTTGACCGTAGTTAGTATTCTGTGTTTCTACTGTTCCTCGCGAACCGGCTGAAGTCAAATTCGTGTCCATATTCACGAACCTTTTCTTCTACTAAATTTTATTGCGAGAATGTGAGTATAATACGTGTAATATTTACAAATAGTACCAGCAATGTACGTATTCTACAACTCTTTCATTTACACAATATTTAGTTTTTAATTTGGATAAGTAGCTTTATCCGGCCGACCAGTCTGTTTAAATTTTGAAATTGTGTCGTCTCATTCTTGTCATTAGAATATTATTTTGGGGATGCGGTAAGTGTTGCCTAATGTAGTTAATGAAATCGTAATTTAACATTGTATGAAATCACTGCGTAATACGTATCAAAGCTTTTTTTCAAAAGTGATAAAAAAGTATCGCCAAACGCGAACCAAATTCCGTTCATTTCATACATCAGTACAGGCTTGCATTCAGTATCGAAATCGAACTTTCTGATTGCAATTGTGTGTATCGTTTGTTGTGTAAAATAAAAACTCAGGAATTTTAATGAAATGGTAATAATATTATATACTGTTCTGTAAGGGCCAAGTTCCATGTGTATAACTTAATCTGTGATGTTATGCTTCTGCAATAACTTATTTTTTAAGTTTCTCTCATATTTGCTTGCTTGAGTGGTTTAGGTGGACCAGGTTTGGTTCTCTTACTTTTATATAATAATTATACACACGCGCGGAAATAATCAGATAATTACACCTAATGATCCTAACCTACTTATGTTATGATTCCGGTAATTATTTTGCTAGTGAAAATAACCCTACATGCTATTCTCACCACCTGGTGAAAATAGTCTTAGCCTTTTTTATTTGTATGTAGCTTATCCTTAAGGATCATTTGAGGTAAATGCAACTTTGTATTGAAAGCAGCATATTTTCAGTTACTATTTTCACCAAGTTTTTGTGCTATTTTCACCTAAATTCTTGATTCTTCACAATGTGGTAATTATTTTATAAAACATTCACGTTCTCCTGTAAGTGTGGGGCGTTACCCTCACACCCCCTATACGCCTTCATGGCGTGGTGCTATGCACAGGGGAACACTTTTTTTACTTTTTTTCTCCTGTAAGATTTTGTTTTGCATTGCTTGTTAGGTTCTATGTCTCAAAAAATAATCATCTATACCATGTGATATCACTGCTCTCTCTAAAAACTGGTAATAATAATAATCAATAATCAGCATTTTTAATTTGTGTTAAGCTCTATGGTTAGTTGAGTGATTTAACTTGCAAAAATTGACAATGTGTGAAATATAATAGCATCTGTACTTAATAATAAAGGTACCAGTTTCATAGATCGGAGACACATTAAAATCAGATATTTTGTGTTTTGCATGGTTCGTACCTACCAATTGTGTATTGCGGAACATAGTTCAAGGTGCTATTATGCTTTTTACACAAGAACAAACACTTTTTCTACTAAAAATAAAATGCATTTATCTAAGTGCTATCGAATGCACGTAACGGTGCGATATCACTTACTTTGTGAATGATATCGCTTCTTTTGTTTTCCAATATCAGTGTTTTCCAACCTTCTTCACCGAAAAATGCCTACTATCGTGTTCGTCACGTGTGCAAATTGTACATTGCTGACGGATAGCCCCACGAACCATTCCGTTAAGGTTAGGTTTGGTTAGGTTAGGCAAGCATAGTGAAAAAAAGGGGGGGTTGGAAACACTGACATGATTTCCCGGTCAAATAGGTACCACGATGAAATAAAATACCTTGACTAACGTTAGAAACCTTAGAGAAACTCATTTCCGATGTGTCTCCGATGTATGAAACTGTTACCATAATAATAATAATAAAAAACTGGTGAAAATAACTTGTTCTCCTAGTCCCAACACCTCATGAATGTAGTTGCACATTTTTATTTTTATTTTGAGAATAATTACTGAAAATCATGGTTCCCATTGTGTCAAGTTTTTTTTTAGAAGCTATACAAGAGAATGAAAAGGTGCTTTCAGTACTGCAAACAACTTTTCAGTTCGGAGAAACCTTTCTCTGGAAAAAAAACAACACTTCAGAGTGTGATCATTTCCACAATTTATCTATTTTAAGATGAACATTTTTGTGTTCAGTAACATGCATGTATCATGATACAAACAGTACAGTAGTTACTGATATAACAGATTAATCAAGTCCAGTGAGATGTATGAAAGTAATTAGTCTCGGCTGCACACTGTTTATGTTGTACTTCATTAAATACTAGTTGCTCATGTTATAAAACTATACGTAATAACTACAGAAAGGAGGTATGGAGTAGCAAGGTCCAATATGATTTTTTCATTTTGTAATGGTGCTCGTATGTCCCTAGGATAAAGCAGCCAGAGTTGATAATGAAGTCATGCATTTCTTAAAGTGAGTACATTAAGTACATTATTTTTGTTTGCCACAGCTTCGGTCGACTTTATTTTTGCAAAGTGTACTCTCATTTATGTGGTGAGCACTCTAGCATGTTGGCTACTGAAATGTTATTGTCACCAGGGAAACTATGTTACCCATTGGGCAGTTCCCAGTACATATTTTTCTAATAGTATTTGAACATGAAGACGCAAGAAAATTAATCCCACTGTACAGCACTGTAGAGCATTTATTTAATTTCTAGGAATTATCCACCATTGTGTGTGTTTTATGCACACATCAAGATAGTAGAAGAGATGCAAATGCAAAGTCCGGTATGGGACTTGGACGTGGGAAGTGTAATAAATATGGCACTTCTCTGTTTAAGTCTCGTATCAGCTGGCACAAAGTTCATCGTGGAGGGAAATAAATCAACATTTCTTCATTCATGTTCAGCTATTTAGTAAATGATGAGTATTTGGTTTTTAAATAAGCTGTTTTATGTAAGAGATATTGTAGATATTATTTTTGTTAATATTTTCTGTGTATTATTAAAGTAGAAATATTAATTTTCAATATTATGGGTTTTCATTCTTTCAATTGCTTTAAATGCTGAAAGAAGTCTTCAGGGAACAACTATTAATTTTCGAAAATATGTTTTCATGCTTTTCTTTCAGTGTAAAAAGCATGTGTGTATAGTAGGTGTTGCTGCACTTGCTATAATAAGGTATGAAATTTCACTTCATCTTAATGGTCAGTGTCATGACAGTAAATTTGTTTTAAAGGCTGAACTTTTTCGTAGCATTCCACCTAGTACTTTTTATTTATTTGATTTTTGAGAAAACTTCCGAGCATTCTCTTGGTAATTATTATATTTTTTCTGTGCAGACTAACCTATTTCTAATCAGTGCCGTAAGGTATGTGAACTGATCCCTGACAGTATTGAAATTTTTATTATCGAATGGAGCATAGTTGCTGTATGCAGTCATTTTTTTCCGTTTTAATGTGTGGCAAAGAAAATATTTTTTATTGATCGATGTAAAATCTTGCAATACAATCCTGTATAGCCGAAGGATCAACCAGGAAAAAAAATATTTTTGCAAATATGGATTAACATGACATAAATCATTCTGAATTCTTGTATACTTATTTCATTCCATTTCTCCACCCAAGAAAAAAAGTTACCTATTTCATTTTCGTATGATGTAGATTTATTTTTTTAAAAAAATGCTTTTAGAGGAAATTATTTATTTCCGCTCAAAGTAATAGTGCAATTTCAGGAAGTTTTGGTAATAGTACGTTTTCCATATAACTTTCGTATACTTTTATTTTTGTTTGATAGAAATCAATTTTAATGCGAAAAGTTTGTAATTAAACGAAAGCATTGCTTATAATTAATTTCCGCCACTTCTAACTACGTTTAGTCAATTTGCGCGTATAATTTATTATACGCGCAAATCGGCTAAACGCGGTTAGAAAGTATCGGAAAGCGAATGGTACGGAACACGATAGTGTTTTGTCGTTTCGAGCAATCCGCGAGTCCTTGCGCATATCGTTCGTCTTCTGTTTTTTCCCCGACGGTGCTGCCGTCGGTGGTCGCGAGGAAACGACCTTCCAGTGCCGCCATACTGTCAACCATTTTTAACCCGCAGCTGTAACATCTTGTAGTAGTATGTCTATGGTCTCCTCTATCGCACAACGCAAGAACACCCTTCCTTCCTGACGTCACCCTGAAATATGGTAGGTTAGGATTGTTATGTTTAGTATTTTTTAGCATAAATAATACATTTGCAGTGTATTTATGCTAAGAGAAACAGACCTAACAACATAAGCATTCCTCGTCTGACGTCAGAACAAGAAGTTGGACTCGCGTTGTGCGATTCCCTTTTGCCAAGCCGGGCTAAAAATGACGATATAGATTTTCATCTCATTTATCGAGCCTTGCAGCTTGCAGTTCGCTGGGGGGATGCTTGGCGAAAAAGTTGTTAGCTGGGGGTATATCCCCCCTCACTTCGAGCACTGCACGCAACTCAAGTCCTCTTCTAACGTCAGGCTAAATGCAGTGGCGTGCGGTGATATTTAAACTAGGGTACGCAACATGGGCCATCCGAAATGGATTATGGGGGCCAGAAACCCCCCCCCCTCCCTGGCCATCATGTTATTCAGAAAATAACTTCTTTCTACAATTTTATAATGGAAAATTTCTCGTCCTTGTATCAATATCCAAATGTAACGAGGTAAAATATATGTATGATATTTTATATTCGCAAATATATTCTGATAGTAGCTACGTAGAGTCCAACAATTCAACTTCGATTATTTCCTTCATGCAGTGCGATGAACATTGAACGGAAAGAAATGGCACAATCATTTTCCGTCCTTTCAAATTTCATCTAATAAATTTGATAAATCTCAGTATTTCGCAACACCTTTCGCAGAGGAAACCAGCGAATAAGGCCAACAATAAAGTTTCACTGTTTTTCTACTGTCAATCACTCTGTAGAGATATTTTTTTCTTCTCAAAAATCAAAATGCCTAATATACTACTTACCATCCTTCACAACTCCTGCCTGAAACAATTCTTCCAACTCAGGAACAGACCTTCCATTTCGGATTGTTTACACTTTTTTCGTAAATTCCGAAAATCCCTTCTCCAGAACGTCATCAATAACTCCCGGTCCCCCTATTTTATCACTTCAGAGCACCGACAAACAATAGAGATCCTGTAATGTAAATAATATGAACGAAACACTCGCTGCAAATTTCACACGACAGAAGAAAGCAAAAGTCAACCTCCCACGGTATGTTGTGTCCGGTCCCGCTATGCCCGAAAACCACGCGTTCTTGTGGACGAATGAATGGGAGTTGCCAGTCGACAAAGTATTTTGTAGAAGGGAGATAATTAAGGACAAGTAGAAAATACGTCAGCATAGATCCCAGAACACTTCAAAAGCTAAACTACCGTACATCACTTTGCAATGTCTGGCGGGAGGGGGGGGGGCTCATTCAAATCCCATTGTAAGTGTTGTGTTTTATTATGTTTTTCTTTTATCATTCATTCATATCGTCGGGTCAACAATCAACACCCATGCTATGGAACTCAAAGGAAATGTTGATCCCGAAAGGAGATAAACAGATACTTTCATACACTGAGAATTGTGCGAAACTTGAAAATTGTTCACATATTTTCCCCTCGACACAGTGACAGTCCAGTCTGGTTCTCACCTCCCTATACGAAAAAAAAACCTTGCTAGTGTAACTTTACCCTCACATAAATATTTTGTATGTGATAGTTTACGCGTATATTAAATATGATCTTCCACCACTACATATTCTTGCCCTCCTCTCTGATTCCTGTATCACTTTTTATAATGTATTTTTATTGCAACCCAACACAGTGATCTATCTACGCGTGGCTGCTAAATGCTAGTAAGCTAAGCATTCCAGAAAAAAAAAATATGTTTACTACTGTCAACACTGCATACGCTGTCAAAATCTTGGGTACCCTCGCCACTTAGAACCGGGAAAAAAGTGGGAGAGAGGATTAGCGCGGGCAGACCCAAACACGTGGTCGGGGCTGATATGAGCCAATGGGGCTACCTTCCGAATTTCTAGGGTACCAAGCAGAAGAAACAGCGTGTTTCTGCGGAAATCGGCAACGCGGATCGGGTGGGTGCCGAAGTCACAATCGGGATCATTCGGGACTGCCTTCAGGAAGGCAGCAGCGTGTTCGTGCGGAAATCGGAATTTCTTGCAGTGGAACTGCTTTCGGAGCGATAACTGTTGAATTTTCATGTTCGGGGAAGACGAAAAAATGTTCATTTTTTCTTACTTCGTTGTGGGTACGCAGAGCGTACCTTGCGTATCCCGAATGCACGCCGCTGGCTAAATGTATTTAAACAAAGGGAGAACCCAAATACGAAAGCAGACGAAATATGGCGCTTGATCTAGAGCGCCTTTGAATGCGATGAGTCATACTCGGATTTCGAAGGTTCCATAAACGGGATTCCAGCAAAAGAACCAACTTGAACAGGGACGTCGGAACTTGTTCAAGAGTGGGAGGCAGGTTTTCCAATTTACCAACCGATTCTTACAATTTTATTCCCCCATATATATACACACCAGGTGTATAAGCTTAAATCTGCTGTTTGCTCATATATGGCGTTAGTGAGCGCATGAAGCTACCATGCGCACGCCATACCTGGTGTTTGTATGAGTTGGACATCTGCCAACACGAATCAGTGCACATCGTCAGCACGTGCAGACAACAACAGACAGTGTTCCTGTGGTAAGCATGTCTAGTTTTGTGCCAGAAAAAGAGCATATGCGGGAAGCTCTGCTTTTCTACTTCCATTTGAAGAAATCGGCTGCCGAATCGCATCGAATGCTTGTGGAGGCCTATGGAGACAGTGCTGTATCGGAAACAACGTGCAGGGATTGGTTTCGTCGGTTCAAAGTCGGCAATTTTGACCTGAGCGACAAGAAGCGTGAAAATCGGCCCAGGAAGCTTGAGGACCATCAATTGTAGGCTCTTTTGGACGAGGCAAGGTTCAAAAGATCGGAAAATGGGTGCCGCATGAATTGACCGATCGGCAGCTGGAGAGACGCCAAAACACATGCGAAATCTTGAAGATTTCTCCAAAGGAATTAAACATATCACCTCCTGACAGTTGTTGACTAATGGGTCTACTACACTGACAGGCGATTGACAGGTCAAGATTAGCAAGAAGAAGGAAGAAAAGAGAGAGGAAGAAGAGGAAGGAGTTATCTAAGAGGTGAAGTGCAGAGGATGTGAAAGTGTATATATAGGG